>NC_049171.1:118023930-118186430 GCF_009769625.2 Cygnus olor | reverse complement strand
GCCTCGGGAGGACTCTGCGGGGTGGGAAGCCCCAGCTGCAGCATCCTGATCGGTGCCACTGCTGGAGTTGGGGCCAGGGAAGGCAGATGCAGTCTGTTTGTACCTGTGGCTGTTTCCAGCTGGGGCAAGAGGCTGGCAGCTGCCCTTCCACACAGGAGAGGACCCACAGACGCTTCTCTACCCGTGCTGTGAACAGCCTTGGAGCCTGTCCCCACTGTCGGGCTGAACCACAGGAGCACTGACACCTCTCTAACAACAGGGCCAGTCATGTTCCTTCAGCACACAAGCAATTACCTGCAATGTAATAAAATGTGAAAAATAGCTCACGGCTACAACGGAGGCTCGCGCCTGAAACAACACAAGCTGCCCCACCAGTGCTCCCCACAGCACAGCACACTTGAAGAAGTAGGTGACTGACTGAGCAAGGAGACGTTGCCTGCACAGCAAACGACGCTGCATTCACTTGCTCTTCTTTCATACTGGAAATGTGGAGCGTGTTTGCTTTAAATGGGGCAAGTGCCCTAAATGTCGGAGCGCTGCACGGCTGGGCAAGTGTCTATTCAGGGGAAGTTCCTCACCTCCCACGAACAGCTTCCTACCAGTGACTGTGAGACATTTACGGGACCTACCAAAGCATTTCCCTTGGTCTGCAAGGGGCTGGCTCCAGTGGCTGCTGCGTGACCTTGGCACGGTGTGAAGCCCAGCTCTGTGGCTGGCCTCATAAACCCAGAGGACATAAGGGAACCCCAAACGGGCTGCGAATCCAGCCCACTTTCTTCACTGGCCTTCAAACTTTACGGTTAGCATTGCACCTTTAGTTTGCAGTCCTGGGGAAGAACTCAAATGCGAAAGGAGCAGCATGGAGGCGGTGGAACCTACCCTGTGAGTGAATAACTGGTCATCCATGAGAATAGCCCCAGTTTGAAGCAGCAATACTAGGACTTGGCTAGCCTCATACGGCAATGGTGTCATTTCTCTCGTGGAGACACAAAGGCACTGACACTACATGGTCAGCCACCGCTGCTCTGAAGAGCTGAAAGGAGTTTTAGTTGTTAAAACCAGAGCATCCCATCACTCCACAGCAGTCAAAAGCAATTCTGTAGGAACAAGAGGGACAGAGAAAGCCCAATTTCTATTAAAAATATCGATGAAATCCAGTGTTATGACCTGTTATGACTGATTTAAGACTTCTATTTTCTTTAACACTTTTCAATTATTTCCCCTTCACACACACACTATTCATCAGCTTAGAAAAATCTCTCTGGCCAGCATGCAGATTTTCAGCCTCAATCGCTACAGTGCATGAGTTCTAGATCTGAGAGGCCAAAAAACATCTATTTGACTAAAGAGCTATAAGGCAGCCATAAAAATTATGGATCACAGAAATAAGCAATTAGTGTTATCTTCAATTGCTTTATTGGCAGTATTCTCTCGTTAGAATAGAGGCAGCAGTAAAACAGATTGCAACATACTGTATAACAGCATATGGGATTTTACATTATAATGCTATTCTCTGCCAAGAAGTCATATTTTCATTTGAATGCATGGAACAGATTATCACAGGGTTTCCAGCATTAGAAGTGGATGACCCTCTCCTCCTCCCTTCCCCCAGCCTCTTGGCTATTAGCAGCCTTTTAGGTTACGACTACATCAAAATAAGCATAGCAGCAGCGCGGTAATAAGGGAGCTCTGGCTCCCGAATATTGACTTGTGCTCCGAGACCCCTGGCTCACGCAGACTGGGCATGTCACAGAGCTATGGAGATAATAAACTCAGCCGCGCAGGCAGCGGGCAGACGCGGAGCTGAGGCTTTGCCAGTCTTTTCACCCAGCTGGCTTCAGCTCCAGAGGAAGCTGCTTGCCCGCCCATCTAATCACAGCTGAAGTGCCACAAAGGCAGCCACTAGCAAGAGGGCTGAAAATAAAACAATAGGAATAATAAGAGGGGGAAAAACAGATTCTTTATACTGTATTTAACATTAGGGGTATTTTCTGCAGTTTGTGGCCGTAGCTCATCTCTACAGGGTGGCAGCAGCGTTTCAGGGCCAAGAATCCCGTCCCCACGGGGCGATGCGTGAGGCCAGCAGTTCACCTGCCCATTGCTGAACAAACAGGAAAGGCTTTATCATCCCACAACCGCTCTGTTCCAATACAAACCAGCACAGTACAGGACTCGGAAAGCCTCAAAAACCAAAGAGAAGTTGCACCGGAGTTGCGCTCAGAGCCGCTTCATAAATGCCCATCGCCAAATGCACTTCTGAAACGCCGACGTGTTGAGCAGAGGGAAGAGGGGGGAGAGAGGGGTTAAACGCTTAAACAAAATGCTCTGGGGGGAAAAAGCACTTGCCGTTCGAGGAACACAGGAACTAGAAAAGCGAGAGGTATAGGTAGTAATTTACCAGAACAAAGAAACTGGATAGAATTAGGTTTTGTGTGTTACTATTTATTCAGCTCTAATGAAAGCCAAATAATTTGATAAAGCCTCAATTCCCATCTGTATCTCTGAATTTCTGCACATATCCAAGACACAGATTTTATGGACTGCATTTCACATTTCCAAATTTTCATTTTAATCCTGGAATTCAGAAGTTGAGCATCGTTACCAAAGCAGCACTATTAAATGATGAAAAACAAATTAATATGTTGAATTACATAGAACCGTCCAATACACATTCTCCTTTTTGAGTATAACTTTCTTATAAGGCACAACTACAACGTGTTGTAGTATCCTGAAAAGTGGAAGAAAAAGTCCCTTTCTCAGCAGTGATTAAAGGTGTTTAAAAACAGTCTGTCATCCTCTTAATTTCTGCTGGGGACAGTCAGTTATTCGCCACAAACATCAGACTGAAACTTCTGCCTCAGAAAGAGTTACAGAAATACCGGCAATAAAAAAGTGGGTTTTAAAATGTTCTGGAGTTTTCTAGACAACTTGCTGAGCAGATCAGCATGTAGGATGTGCGGGTGCAGGAAGATGAGGAGGATTTCTAAACTGTTGGAGAAAACTCATGTCCCTCTGTGCTCTGTCCCTGCTCCTGAGACATTTTATTCAAAGACTGAAATACTTTGAGAAAGCACATTTTGTGAGGCATTTGTCAGGCATTTCCCCAAAAATGCTCACAGAAGGATGGGAACACTAGGGTAACCCTAAAATGACTTTGCTCCGTCCTCACCAGAAAACGTTAAGCCCAGGTCTACAGCTTTTCATTTGCCAAAGAGCGGTGCCATCCAAAATGAGCCACAGAACAGATGCTCTGGTAAGAAACACCCAGCTAACAGGTACATATTGCTCTAGTGACCAGAAGCTTTCCTATTGCTAACATTTCATTTATGTGCCACATGCATTTGGTTAGTTACCTCCCCCTGCCATCACCACCCCTGGCAATAACCCCGGGGGAATTTTTTGTCATCCTCAGTGGTCGCAGCTCTCAGCGCTGCTCAGAAAGGCTGGCCTCTAATTCAGGTGCTAAAACATGAGCACTTCCATAAATCTGACCCCATACAAGGATGCACTTTTATAACACTGAGAAAATTTGCTGGTTTTTCCTCCCTTCTTTGAAAAGCAACGGGCTTCCTGCAAGAGGCTGTCCAATCTCGGTGCTCAGTGACCCCAGCAGGATCCGATGGCACTGTGTGTTACACAGGATTGAGCTGTTTGGGGAACTGAGAGAGCGAAAGAGAGCAAATAATCTGGTGACTGCTTATCACTATGCAAAATTACTGAAGGTAGCACAAGCAACAAGCCCAGAATGCTTTGGAAAGCCGAGCTTGCTCACATATAAAATCCATATAAAGCATCTGCTTTTTGTACAACTAAACTCTGTATAATAGCAACCTTTTTCCCCCTTTCTCTGTATTTAGCAGCTGTTGCAGCCCAGCTCTTGAAAAAGAGGAGTACACATCACAAAGCCGTGTTGGAATCAAGCTGAGCTTTCTTGTCTGTGTTAGGTTCCAGGCTCAAGGGACTGCATGTTTTGAAAATGTCACTGTGCTATTTTTTCACTGAAGGTGGGCTTACCAAGTCAGGTGACAAAAGCTACAAAAGACAGTAGAATGAAAAGATCCTTCTATCCTACTTTCATGTCCTAACCATTAGTGCTATTTAATTAAGCATTCTTAGAGAGAATGCAAAGATGACTACAGTTTTCTAAAAGAATAACACTTTGCTGAGCAACTGTCAGGTCCCTGGCATCCTCTTATGCAAAGGCAAGATGAAGGGCAGCTCTCACAAAATAGTCAGTGGTCACTGTCTTCTCAAAGGAAGCACCTGCTAGCCTCTAATCTTATAACCAATAGTCCCATACAGAACATCCCGCCCATCCCTGATCAAATCTTTGGCAGGGTGTAAGGACAAATTCAGGCAAAAATGTTTTAATGCATTCCAGACAGTATCCAGTAACTGAAATGCTATTTTAGGGCTGCATGGTAGCTTGCTCCAGGAAGGGGGCTGATCTCACATTAGCGTGCACACATACTCGGATTAAGGGCACTATGTAGAGAAAGGCTCCTTTTTTCCCATCCCTCTTTTCCCTCCCATCTGCTCCTTTCCACAAGTCTCAGGATCTCATCTAACCAGAGGCTGCAGCACTAAGGGGAGGGGGACTCATCTTTCCTGGGGAGGAAAAGGAGAGAAAGAAAGTTGTTTTGTTTTGGCTCAGCTCTGTAATGAATTTGTGGGTTGCAGAAATTGATCTGTCATAGTGCAACAGATTGTAGCTTGATCTGCCAACAAATTGCAAGCAACAGTAGGTAATGACTAATTGCAAGTGTCAGGGTTTTTTCTTTCTTCCCCCTTTTTTTTTTTTTTAGGGAAAGGTAATCTTTTCTCAAGGAATATAGGAACTGTGATTAAACGAACAAAGGCAAAAACAGAGAAACTTGACTTTTTTTTTTTTTTTTTGTATAAACATTAGCGATAAATAATCTGTACTCAGGTTACAGTTTATACCCTACAGCCTCCTACTATCCTCCTAACAGTCTCACCCCTTCCTTGGTTCACGTCCTCTGCAGGACTCAGGACTGCCCCACTACTACCAGTTAGGGCATCCCAAAACTTTTGATATCAATCTGCAGAGACTCCTGGACTGCAGCAAGGAGTGTTGCTGCATGCTCACTGACACACTGGCACAGTCAATGCAAGGAGCTTCACCTGGTTTTTCATAGAGATGGATTTCCAGTTAAATCTGTCAAGAACTACAGACCACAACCAACCAAAGTTTGGTTTCTTCTTCGCATGCAGCTGGGTCTGTGCTCAGATAACCAAATGGCTTGACCACAAAAAGTACCAGAGAGGTGTAAGTCCTGCCGTAGCTTGTCTGACAGCAAGGTGTACAGAAGAAGTGAGAAGTTCTGCGGGGTCTCACCATTTTCTGTCCTCTCCACACAGGCCGAATTATAGCACCAGCCATATGCTCAGGGTGAAGTGCCTCCCTGGACATCTATAACCAGGACCACACAGATAAACAGGATCAACGACAAGAGCGACACTCACCCAGGCCATGCTAGAAGAGATTCTCTTCCCTCTTTCCCCTGAGCTGACTGCAATTCAGGGCTCCTTTTCCCTTTGGCAAAGCCCCAGTCCCACCTACTCTTCCAGATTTGTCTTTTCTGAGGAGCAGGAGGGGAGGAACTGAGGTGCAGCAGAGCCCACCACCCTCAGGATCTCCTTCTTGATCAGCTGATAGCCTCTATTCCTGCTGGCCTAACAAAAGTGGCTGAGAAGCAAAGCAAAGTAAAAACTTACACAAGCTTGTCTTTTCTCATTTTCCTGCTGAGAAATGGTTATAGCATTTTAACAATGCTCTGCCCAATTCTGCCTTTTTTTCCCCTCTCCAGGACAAGCAGGGCATCCTGGAGGTTGGTCTGTTAGAGCCAACGTCCTCATTACCACCGTGCTTCACCATCAGTCTTCTGACATCAGTTCCCTCTCTGAAGGCTGCTGTAATTTGTGCTGTCTCCCTTGTTTTGGTGTAAAGAAAAGAGAAAGAAAAGCAGCTTTTTCCCATTTCCAATTTTTCTGTTTCTGCTTAAGTCAGAAAATCAGAATTATTCTCAACAAATACTGGATGTTAGGAAGTTTACCCACAATCAGTCTGTGAGCAGGTGTCATTGCCCTTATTCCTTCCTCATCATTCCCTGAGGTCCACCCATGATATTGCTGTTTATCCCCTACAAAGACATGCAAATTAAGGGTTTTTAATATCAGCGGGGTAAGAACTGGGAGAAGACCAGAAACATCTATGGGTATCGGACTAAAATAGAAAAACCTAGAAGCAAGCAGGCAGGCAGACAACACCAGGGAATATCATCAAAAGTAAAGCTTAGGAGGGAATTCTGGCACAGAAGCAGGGAGGGAAAAAAAAAAAAAAAAACAGATCTGAAATGAAACCAATTGAAGAAGAAGAAAAAGAAACCAACATTGCTTTTTATTCATTGTCATCTTTTCCTTCATCACTAGAAGTTTCAACTCCTCTGCAGCAGCTCACTGGCCTTGTAGCCTGTGGCAGGGTCACTGAAGACCCTCAGAGTTACAGTGTGTGCAGACAGGAGGAGACAGAAGCAGAGTCATCCCCAGAAAGGGCACATGGATGAGCAGCACGGTGTCACCTAAATGCCACACTTGTGTTCTTGAAAGGCAGCACATTTCAGAGGGAAAACATACATCCACATCTTGATAGCTACAAGCTTGCTTAAACTGCTTACATTTATTGTAAAACTGTCTCAGCTTTTCAACTTCTGTGCTGCAGACAACTTAAAATCCAGATTTTCAGTGCAAATCTCCAGCTTCACATCATCACCTATATCTTTTACATTTAAACACTACATGACAGCCCAGCCATTTGACAACAGTAATATAGTGCAGCTAACACGTACAAAGCACGGTGTTGACAGGGGTATTGTGATGAGCTAGCATTGGTCTAGACAAGAGCCAAACATCGGTGCTGCGAACAATGGAACATCCTTTACAAACCACAGGCAAGAGGGAGACAGCTTTCAGGAAAAGGAAAAATTTCACTTTGGGGTGGACTGTGTAGGTCATGTAGGGTGAAATACATACAGCACAAACCTGCTGTATAATCGCAGGGCAGGGCCAGCAAGGGTAATGACTGATACCTAAGCACTGCCAGCACTCAGCGCGCTGAGGAATTTCATTCACTGTGAATGTTCAAAAATACAATCATAAAATTCAGTGTTTGCAAGTACCTGTGCTAATGTGATTTGACCTCTCATTGTTCAGGTAAAGCAAACATGACAAGGTCACTGCATATTTCAGTTGCAGTTCTTTTTATTTTAATATGAGAAATATTTGTGAGCTTTTTTTCTGTACTTTGCTCAGACCTCTTCAGCTCAAATTCACTTAGTAGGAAAGTGCTTATGTTCCATTTAAGCAGAAGCAAAGTCTGTGTACTCAAATATCCTTAAAGGAAATTGTATTTTACAGATCACAGATAACGTTGCTAACAACAAAGACTTTCTGCCTTTCCTCTGCCAAAAAAGTCAGAAAGCTTGCAAGTAACTGTGACCACCCAAATAAGAGGTTAAGAAAGATTTTCAGTCTGTTCACAATATTTTATTATTGTAATTCATCTTAGAGGGAATTTAACAAAAAAGGAATCCTAAAATTCAACTACGAGTCACCGGTCACAGCAAAGCAGCCTGGTAAATTTTTGTATCATTTACTAATGAAAAGTAAGTGGAGAACAGGAACAGCCCAGTGACTAAACACGAAGTTCAGATGCAGTACAGTGTCTGTCTTCCATGGTGTCCTGGATAACCCAACTCACATTTTACTGTAACATAAATATATTATTTTTATTTATTCAATCCTCTGATTTTTCTTTTTCCTTTTTTTTTAAGCTTACGTCAAGAGCATTTGCCAGGCTTACAGGAAAAGACACTTAATAAAGTGCATTAATAAAGTGAGGAACATTTAATGATCATGACTTATAATGTTCAGGCTGTTAAAAGCTCATATAGTACATTGATTCTTATTCTACAGTCACCAAGAGACTAGAGGCAAATAGGAAAGGGAAAATATTCAAAGCAGTTGTAGCTAACTACCCCAACCCAGTTACCAAAATCTGACAAGAATACAGACAGAAAAGGAGCACAAACTGGAAGTAAACCCCAGACCCTAAAGACATCAGAGACATCTCTTTGCACAGAGGATTCTTAGCTGATGAAACAATTTGCCGGGGGCAATAACTTAAAAATTGTTGCATGATTCTTATAGGACAGCATCCTGTTTTTGATAACAGCCAATTCTGAACGCAGCAAGGAGAGGCACAGTCCCTCTCCTGCCCCTCTTGGTACCCAATGGTATAATGCTGTACCACGAGGAGAAATGTATCCTCCACCCCAGCCAGTGAATATTTTGTCCCTGCACGAGGTGTGACAACAGCTCTTACTTCAATCCTAGTTAGAGGGGCTAGAGAAGCTACAACTCTGGTATTAAAAGTTAATTTCTGTTGGACTTTATTAAAGCAAGCCGTTTTGGCTTCGTCTCGTCCTGCAGCACTGAGTTCCACGGGTTCAACGCCACGCCACGCGTCGTGCTTGCTCTCTCGCTCTAATGAATCGCTCTTTGGCCCCTTGTTGTTCTATTTTGAGTTCTCTCTTTTTCTTTTGTTACAGGGAAACATAACGAGAAGCAGTAGACCGGCCTGATCCATACCCTTCATTATTTTATATGCTTCTGCCACATTTCCTCCTGCTCTTCTTCTTTCCAAACTAAATAATAACCCTGCCCTTTTTAATGTAGCCTTGTATGAAAGGCTCTCAGATGGCTCTACACATTTTCTTTGCCCTTCTCTGGACCATTCTATTTCTGTTATGTCTTTGAGATAAGGTGACCAAAAGTGAACATGATTTTCAAGGTAAGGACATGCCATTGATTTATATGGTGGCATTAAAATATTTTCCTCTTTATGATTTATCCTCTTTGACCACCCTTGCATTGTATTCTGTGTCTTCCTGACTGACAACTAGCACTGTCCTACAGAGCAGCCGTCTTAACTGAGCTGACTTCATTGACTCTCAAGTTAGCACTAATTCAAAACACAAAAGCACGCCTGAGAAGCGGGATTTCATTGTACACAATTTCATTATATTTGCCAAGTACACAGCCTGATTAGCCCTGGATTTCCTCAAAATGTGATGAAACGCTGATTAGCCAAAATAATGTAGCATGATCAGCATTTTATGTCAGCTCCCACAGAAACTAGAAGGTAAGTACTGGGGGCTGCAGGGGAGGAGAGGAGGGCAAAAGATGCAAGGAAGGCCAATTTATTCCTGTGCTCAGTTTCCTCTTTTAAACAGGTGCTAAACTCAAACCAGGATCTACCCTGAAGTTATTAAGATTCCTTATGAGGTCTTTATGCAGCACCCTGTAAAATCCTTGAAAGACTAAATATATTGAATTTACTAATACCATTTTCTACCCTACTTTGTCAGCCCTTTAAAATAAAATTCAGAGTCACACCGACTGTTAGCATAAATCAGAGTTCCTCATCATCCTGGAAATACCATTAAGCTTTACATTGCAGAAACGAAACTGTGCTCATTTATACCTGTGACATACATACATGTGCTAGGTGTCCCGATTCTTCTCTGACTGCAGCTAGGCTAATTCGTCTAAGCATTTAAGCCCCTGCTTAGTCAATGCAACATGCAAATTTACTTAAGAATTTCTCCTGGGCTTACGGCTGTGATTTAGGGAATCACTTAAATGTGCACATTTACTTAATTAAGCACATGTGGTAAACATGACTTCATATGCTTAAACACCTCACAGGACTGAGTGAAGAATGACCCCTATGAAGACAATGGATTTACAGTGGGGCACAAAAGGGGAGGTTTACAATTCTATTTTTAATGAAATTTTTCAAACCAGCCCTTAAACATTACCATTTAGATCAGCAATTCTTCATGTTTACATCATCAAAGATATCGAGACATCACTGGGATCTTGCTGTTCCTTGTTGTTCCTCACAAGTAGCTACTGCAGAAGGAACTAGGAGAGAGGTTAACTTTTCTCTATCTTTTTTCCTCTTTTAAAAATCTGTTGATAAATGTATCACTGAAAGGCACTGAATCAGAGCCCAGAATTTCTGAAATATAAGGATATGTGAGATGCGAAGCATGCACAGAAAGAACATATGCTTCCCCAACGTCCTCAAATCTGCTGCAGGCCTAATCTTGGAAGGACCATCTCTAAGGGCAAGAGAGTAAATGAAACTTGCAATCCCTCTGACAAACAGGGAAGCACAAGTGCCCATGGAGGCTGGAGTTTTACTGCTACAAAAACTGGGAGCTGAACCAAGAACACCAACATATTTCACAACGGCCACTGGGAAGATATTAGTCTTTTGCTCACTGAATTACAAGTAGGGATAGGCAAACTCACTTGAATACAAAAAAAAAAAGACAAAAAAAAAAGACTGAGCAAAACATTTATCCAAAACTTTATCAGATATATCACAGACCTTTTTATACCTTTGAAAATGGTCATACACTTTTATTATAATTTTTCAATATTGTATATTCTTGAGCTTCCTGGATTTGGATAAAAGTCCCTGAAATGTCAAGATACCAACTGTTCTTGCCGTATTTTCAATCTGTTTTACAGATTTAAGAGACTCAGATATTGAAGGTGCAGTTAAGCTTGCCCAATGTGTACAACCTGTAACTGACCTTAAAAAAGCAATTAAAAAAGTTATCATTTCTACCCTTGCATTGCACCAGAGTCAGAGGGACAACCACATGGAAAGCCTAAATAATATGTAATGAACAACAGATGGAAGGGAAAATTTAGTACCTTCAACAGTATCCAGTAAACCTTACTTTAATGTATGACAGAAATAAGTATTTGACTTAGGCACTATCATAAGACCAGGGAGAAAAGAGTTTTTTCATTTTTTTCTTTTGAGTTTAATGTTAACCAGTACACTGAAAATGTAAGTATTACATTATTCCCTTGACCTGTCAAGAAGAATGAGGAGGAAGAAATGTGGATTCTTAATTGTAGGATGGAAAAAAAAATAAAATAAGGTGCTCCGAAAAGTGAAAGGATCCATTTGAATGAAACAGGTATCCACTTCAGGCTTTACTGGAGTACAGAGATCCTGACCAAGAGTGGCTGTTTCAATCCAGGTGTCTTTATTAAGCAAAGACTGACATATATGCCCAACATGAAGGAGCTTTGTGATTGGTAACAAATGTCTGCCAAGGCTATGATGACAACAAAGCAGTAGACATATGTAGCTTTCAGTAAATGTGATTTGAACATAGGTCTTTAGAGATGAATGGCTAGCAAGCTGACTTGCTTGCCAGCTTCACCTCACTGTCACCTAACTTACAACAATTCCTTAGAGGAAAACACATTATGTAGCACAATGCCTGTAGTAAAAAGAATTACATGTACTAAAACTTCCAGGCACCGCATGGTCCCTGCCTTATTCACAGACACCAAACTAGTCTGTCAGGCACTATGCACTGAACTGCTTCTGTTGATTTTATTTAGGCAACATCTTTTGAAATAGCCAGCACAAAATGATTGCTACAGAATTATCAGGTGTATGGTAATTAAATTCAAATGATGAAAATTTTAGTCTGTTTTGGTGACTAAGGCCTTAGGTCAAATGTCAAAATCTAGACACAAGTGGTGGGAATTCAAAGATCAAAGCAGATAATGTCTGGAAGAAATTATTTACACTGCATTTTTTTCAACTCGCTTGCACAGCCTTAGTTTATAGTGTTGAGGAGACGGAGGAGCACAGCCATCCTGACACAAGCCCTAGGGAAGCGTGCAGCTAGCACCAGGCCCAAGGAAGCTGAGCAGCGAACGGCTGGGTCTGTGCTACCTGCGCTGATGGTATCACACTGATGGGTTGCTCCTGATGCACTTCTGTGTGCTGCTGCCAGGCAGCAAACCCAGGCGTTAAGTGCCTGCGGAGACATAGGGAGGTCGAGCAGGTGCCCTGGTCTGACCAGCTGAGGGAGCCGGGCTGCGTGGTCTGGGCGAGCTGGCATTGACCCCACAGCTGAGAGACACACAGAAGATCTTTCCACTGTCTTTTATATTTGGTATATGGTTAAATGCCTGTTGAATGGAAGGCTGTGTGTAAGGTGGCTCAAAAATGAACTAAAACAATTGCTTCAAAATTAGTATTAGAGAAAAAAAGCAGTAATTACCGTAGCCTAAACCAATTAGCCATGTTGTTTCTTTGTGTAGCCGGTGATGGCTCCTCATCCAAAGAATGATCCGTTCCTGTCACTCTTCTTCAGATGTTACCTTGCAACATGTCCAGCCCTCAACCTCATCAGAACCCTTGTGACCTGATATCCTGCAGGTAAAGACTTGACTTTCTGCTGATTTATTAAAAAAATCTTATATTTTACTGCTCAAATGTTCTCTCTAGAGCGTGGCCACGTGACCAGTATAATGACAATCTGTCTCTCTGCTAACATTTCTCTACTTCGGTTATTTGTTTGATAAAGTGAGGAGCTTCCCTTTTGTTGCCCTTCATCAGAGCTTAATGTCTTTACTTTGGGATCAATATACTTTATGAATAATTTTATTTCCTTCTATTTTTATGGTCTTTTCTCCTCATTATCATACTGAGTTTATTAGCTGGTGCTGTCAGTATCTTTACCCTGTCATATGTTCCTGAGGTACAGTAAATATCACTTGTGTTGTAATTAATATGCACACCCTCTGCAGTAATTAAAGCACAGACCCCTTCAACCAGCTGAGCTTCCTACACTAATTCCACCTTATCTTCATAATGAACTTATTGTAATCTAAAACTACCACTGAATATTGTTCAGTAAGGATAGAAGAATGAAATCTAACGAGATGCAATAATATTTGTGAACATGTTAATATGAAAAAATGAATTTAATTAGCCTTAAATCTAATTAAATTTCCTGTACAATCAAAATCCCCCCATTTATCCCACAAAAACACTGATTGTGCAACACTAGTGCCCCTGCGGAGATTTACACAAAGATGGAGACCCAACACCTCATCCTCTACCCATGAAATTCTCACAGCTACCTATCTAGAGGGTGTTCTGCCCACGGATCGTTACAGAAAGGATAAAAATTTGTTCAGGGATGTGGTTCACAAATCAGAACAGGAAGGTGAAGATGGAGAGGCAATTCAAGCCCCCTGAAAAGAAACCCACTAATGAAATAGTTTGGCAAATGCTTCCAACAGGGGATGGGGAAGGAATATTGAGTACATAATGCGCAATAGTATAATGCAGAATGATTAGAGGCAGACTGGGTACAAGAAGCTCAGATCTTATTTGCCGAAAACATTTCCATATGGGAGACTAGTGCCTAAGGTGCAGACTCACACAATAGGGAGAAAACTGGCAGGCTACATAGGCTGAAAATTGGCTGAAGGGCAAGAAACAAACAGGGGAAGTAAATGGGATTATTTCAAGGTGGAAAGAGGTTACCAGTAGGGTACAGCCCAGCTTTCTAATTATTCACAGTAATGACTTGGATGGTAGTATGGAAAGGATCATTTCCAAGATTGTAGTAACTGGGAAGCACAGTGGTAATAAATACCAATGTAATCCAATAGCCATTTCATTAATAGTTAATTTGAGAACCAGAGAAGTTGCATAGGAAAGTGTTTGCATGTATCATGAGGCAGGATTGAGACATAGAATGGCACAAAAATTGAATGACCTTCCCTTGTAAATGGTCATTCTAGAAGAGGCTTAAGCAACAGCCGTTGAGCAGCTCCTTGTGCTTTATTGATTGATGTCAATCTGTCCAGTTCCAGAGCGTTAACTTCACTTTAAAATGTGCCCTTTTCTGTCATTCTTTTCCTGTAACCCCTTAAGCATGCCTCATTGCCTACACCAAAAAATTACGTGGTCAGATATTGATTTGTGACTCGCTGGTTGATGTCTGAATAGTAAGAAAATGAATTGACTTCAAGACATGTGGATAAATAAGCAAAGAAAACAAACAAAACCAAAAAACACACCTACATTTCTGCTGAATTGGACTGACACAGTCTGACATCGAACTATGGAGAACTGTCCTAAAAGGAGAAGATTGTTCCCAAATTCCCCAGAAGAGGAGAGAGTCATATTCCGTAAGCCATTATGGAGAAACCCTTGGTCCTAAAAAAAAAATTACATCATCGTTATTTTTTCTGACACATGAAAGAATTCATATATAGATGATTTCACTGACCTTCCAGAGCCTATAAGGTATGGTCAGCCAAGCAAAGAAGGAGGAAAAAAGAATACCACAGTGCTTCATCTGTTCAACATTCACGAGGTAGCCCCCACAACTTAAAACACCACCACAACACACAAAAGCTCCTTTGCTTGCCAACACCGAGAGCACGTACAGAGCATTCTATGCCCAAGAACAAAAATTTCATCCAAGTCTCCCTGCCCTATAAATCGAGGGTTACAAACAGGCACTTCAGGCCCCTCTCACTGCCTTCTTTCTGCACCTCGCTTCTGAGAGAAGCGGCAAAAACTGACTGTGCGTGTTTGCTGAAGCTAGTGGACTAAGCAGCAAGCCAATCTGAGCATTTTTAATTTTTTCTCTCAAACTCTACTCAGGAACTGGTGGCCTAGCTTTAACCTTTCACTAATATGAAATATTTCAGCTATTACCACTCAAAGCTTTCAGAATTTTAAACTTGGCAGTTCAAAAGAGTGCAAAGATTTTAAGCTACAGTGCATCATATCCTGCCAGGGAAGGAGCAAGAGAAGAGAAAGATATAGAAGGGGCAAGAAAAAAGAATGTGCAAAACTAGGAGTGATAAGAGATCAGAAATAAAGATAGAAGGGCAGAATATCCGATAGGTTTTTTTTCTCCTACATCCCCTTCATGAACCCTGCAGTCCTTATCTTACTCCTGCTTTCTACATTTTTACATGCTTTCTTTTTTCCTCTGGCTGCTTCTTTATTTCTAGACATGATCACAGTATTCTTCACTTTAGAAGAGTAGACTCTTATCCTCTTAAACTGTATACCTGAGGACTTCTTCTAGGAGTCTGTGTCCCGTAGACTTGAATGGAGGCAGGTTCGTGCTTTTCAGTCTGCAGCTGAAGTACTAGTACCTCCTGCTCTCCCTTCTGCAGATGCAGGGTGTAGTCGTGCCACTGTTCTGACTCAGTAAGGCATTTTGTGGGGACTTATTAGTAATTATGTAGCTCTTTCACTACTGCAGGGTGTAGTAAAAGAGTCCTGTGCCCACAGGTAAGGATTCCTAGCACCAAAGGATTTACTTGTCAGCAGGAGTGGGTTGCTTGTCTGAGGAGATGAGCCAGCAAGTTCCCAACACCACTTTTCACACAGCTCTTCTCACTGCAGCTGTGTCCAAGGTTACAGCTGTGCCACGCTGGAGCCAGCACAGAAAGCAGGTAGCTACATTTTGACAAGGTTCCTGACACTAAGAGAAAGCATTAATCAAACGGATTGCTAAAAATCTCACTTTACTGTCAACTTTGCATAGTCTAATACAATTTTTTGCCTTCCATTCAAGTATCTCCTATAATCCAGTCACAGACCAGTTCTGGCTGCAGCAAACAGCAAATGCCTGGCCCTGCGGTCCTTCTGCCCTGCAATTCCTTCACTGTCTTTCTCTTTGTAATTCAGAAAGCGCTATTTTTCTGAATTATATTTCAAATTGTGATCAGCTTTTTTAAGCAAAGAATACTACACTCACATACATATATTTGATCATGTAAGTATGTGACTCCTGCTAGCTCTCAAGAAATTATTTATGATAAAGCTGTGTTCTGCAAGCAACATTTGGAGACCATATCCCAAAGCATTAGAGTGGATAAAAAAGAAAATTATAAGAATAGATCTAACATTTCTTGTGATATTTTAATAGCGGAGAGAGGAGGGAGCAGCCACAGCCTCTTCTGTCACACATGGCTTTCAGACAGTTCAACAGAGGTATCTAGGCCAGCGCTGTGTCCCTGGCCAGGCAGAAAGGCTGGGCAGGCACCAGCTAATGAGGACCTCCTGCCACAGCACACAACCTGCTGGGGGGAACCTTCATCGTGGGCCACCGAAAGCCCCTGCAGACTTCCCCTTTTCTCGGGAATCTGGGCTGTGTGATGTGGGTCTCATAGCTTTCAGCCACACAGAGCTTTCCGCATGCAGCTTGCAGAGCAGCATTGTGTGGACACTCCTGGAAGACAGTCACCAGCAGAAGGATTTAATAAAAACCCTGCAGATTTGCTAGGGGGGCAAGGTTTTTAAAAGCTCTCTTTTCTTTGCAAATACAGCTTTTCTTTGTGATTAACTGCAGACACAATGAGCTGCTTGGGTGCAACCTAGTCACACAGAGGCCAGAACTGAAAGTCTGACCTTTTAGCTTAGAAAGGCTGGGTCCAAAACCTTAGCAGGACTAACTACTGACCTTCTGGTCCAGAGCCACCATTGCATTAATTCTGAGCAATTACAAGAAAAGTTATTAAGTTTCTGGTTGATCCTAATCTATCACAAATCACTTACCATCCTTTGAGTTAACACAGTCCAACTGTACTCCAATTAGCAGGGAAAAAAAAATCCCCAATGAAAACAATAAGGATTTAATACCTGGCCCACTCAGCTGTCTGCTAGCCTAGCTTTTCTGCAGCCAAGCATGGGAAGATTGTCTCTACCCTCTACTGCTCTGGCCCAGGTCTCCCTTCCTCTCCACTGCCAGTGTGTTTTTACAGCTACTGCCCTAATCCTTCTTTAACCAAACATTACCACCATCTTGTCCACACATGCCTTATCTCCCTCTTGCCAACCTTACACACACTTTTGTTCCTCTACTCAAGACAGGACATATTTTACTAATGGCTAGAACAAATTCTTCTGAAGTCATGAGGTGGACCAGTGTTATAGGTAACACCATCAGGCCTTTATATGAAACTGTCTGGTTGAACTAATGAGCAATTGGGAAGTCCAGCAGATGTCCTCAGAACCTGTCCTGAGGTTATTCTAGGTCTCGCAAGTAGCACTCTTCTGACACTGGGATTTTCATTGTTTTGCAGCTCGTTTGGTCATCAATAATAGAAGAAAAGGTGCGGAAAATGACTGTTGGCTTTCCTCCACATATAACATCCGTTTTGTGTAAACGTGAATGACTATTTAAGGTGGACAGGAATGGATAAGCAAGATGCCTAAGTTCGTAAAGAGAAAGTAGTCTCCTTAGCATCCTCTGTGTAGTCTTGCTCTATTTCCAGGAGAAATCTATAAGGGCTCTCCGCTGCGCTAAGGATAAGGAAGGTCTTGCTAAAGCTCCTTAGGCCAAACACTGAACTCTTACACTGAGCAAGCCCCTCTTGAAATCAGTGGAAGTTTTGCTTCTTTAGAGGCCTGCAGATCTTGTTCCTGGGCAGATACTATATGCAACGAAATAGTGTAAGACTTCTGAGCACAAGAAAAGGCAGCCAGTTCCACCCACAACAGGTGAATGCTCCTTCTCTTCTGTGCGCTCATCCTGTGGGTTTGGGGACAAACAGAAGTGAACTCACACAAATATGGAAATAAATGGAGTTAGAAGAAATCAAAATGGATTTAAAAAAAATGTTTCCAGTCACCTCCCCACCTCACTTATAAACTCCCTACCTCAGACCACACAAAAGGAAAACCATGACGACATAGCCAGGAAAACACGATACTGTAAAAAGTAAGAGGATATGCTGAATTCCAGACAATTGAGTGCTCAAAGGAAAAGAAAAAAAAGAAAAGAAAGGGCAGGAACTGCCCCTATTTGCTTCTCTCTAGGTAAGTTTATGCAACTGTTAGCTATTTCACTAGCTGAAAGATTTTCTCCAGCTTACCTAGTCAACAGTAAGCAGGCTTGGATAACTAGTGCAGCTCTCGCTCAACTCTGCGTTTTACCAAATCCTGCAGGATCCACGCACCCAGGGGCAGGTCTCCTCGCTGCGGCTCGGGTGGCTGCGGGGTCCCAACTCCTGGCAAGGCAACGGCGCCCGGCTCCGATGCTCCCTCTCGCCGCTAGTCTATGCTGTTGGACCGAGATCCGAGCGGCCTGGGGAAGCCCGGAGCAAACGCCTGGGATGATCACTCCTGTCTCGGTATCTGCTGAATTCAACCGAAGGCTGGTGCGCTCTATTGTTCTGTGCGGTAAAGTATATTTAGCTTGCTTAATTAACCTATATTTCAGACAAGTCACGCAGGCATTCACCTAACTCTGTATGTGCCTTTGTGATTAAACTTTAATGAAAGGGAGTCTAAAGTAAATTCCTCCGTGCTATGGTTGTGAAATTGACAAAAAAATCAAAATATAGTATCTGTCAGCTGAATTATTATTACTCTGAAGTTTCTCTGAGAAAGGGAAAGATCCCGATCGGGATGAACACAGGGTTGAGAGGAAAGGGTGGTTCTGGTTATGCTTAATAAAGGCTCCTTCAGCTGAGACGAATACGGGGATACAAACAGCTAAATGCGAAATCCGGATGGGGCATAGAGCAAAGGAGGCAGTACACAGCTGTCAGAATAAAGTTTATACTTCTTTGTAATATGTGTGAAAAATCATATAAGTCTTTAGATTTGTGTTTTCTCCAAAACAAATCCACAGTAGTGCTGTTCCTAAATAAGAAGAAAAAAAAATCAATGCCAGGCAGACTAGCACTCATAAGCAACCTTATAATAGCAAACCAATATACGTCCATGAAGGAAGAAAAAGGGATTAGATTATATATATATAAAAAAAAAAAAAGATTTCACTTTTGAGCGTCTAGTGGATTCTTAAAAACAACAGAGGGAAAAAATGATTTTGTCCAGTGCTGGGAGAAAAATGCTTTGTCCAGTGTCCTTTAAACTTTCAATTAGAGCAGTTTGAGAGTCACAAAAATACACATTTGCCTGCTCCTCTGTTTTATGTTAAAAGAAAAAATTTAAAAGATATTCATTACTAGATCGAGATGAAGGTTAGTCTGATGAAACACCGGCATTGTTATGATCTTAGTACATATTAATGAACTTTTAAAATGCAAATCATTGACCCACTAGGTGGTCTCATGGTCTCATAAATAGCAATCTTTTGCATTCCAGCATCCAAATACCTAGGTTAGGAGCTTTACAGAATGCACATTATAGGTGATACAGACCATAACAAGCACTTTGGCAAGGGAAAAAATGCCATTCCAGCCTATTGTGTCAATTAAAATGAAGGGATTTTTATGTTATGAACCATATGTTCAAAGAACATTATATGTAAAATTACATACAATCATTCAGCCTGTGAAGAACACAATAATCCTGGTGCATTAGTGTACGGCTACTGGTGAAACATGATACTGGTGTTTCTTCCACTCAGCTCGCGTCAAATAATAATTTGGATCGCAGCCATTCCTTCCTTTGTGCTGTGATCCCACCAAAAGTCACCGAGTACAAGATTAGGGCGATTAGATGGGAAAGTAAAGCACCACTGAGTTCTTCCAGATGTGATGCTGGTGCCAGTGCCACTACTCCCTCTTGCCAGTGAAATAATTATTTGCATTGGTGGTTCAGAGGAGACGTGGGTTAGTGGCAGAAGAGGAACTCAGAGATGCTGTTGGCACACACACCCATGCCTCTCATTCCCCTCCTAAGTTCTGCAATCTAAACAGACAAACAACCACGGTCTTCAGGGCCTACAGCAAAGGGCCCCCTACGCTAACATCGAAATGACTTTAGCTGCTGCTGCGTGAAGAGCGCATTTTGAGGAAGTCCATCTTTCGTACTCCTCGCCAAAACAAAAAAACACACGCAGAAACAAATCCTGAGCAGTGGTTCTTACAAAGTGTGGCAGCATCCAAAGTACTCAGTGTCCCAGCTGCCCAGCTGGGACAGCTGCCCAGTGTCCCAGCGACACAGCCTGGTGCCACCACTCTGACTGCAAGGGCCTTTGGCGACCCCATCCCGGCGCAGGAGCCTGACTTCGGGGCCACGCGGGGCGCTCAGCCATCGCACTCTGCTGCAGCTGCTACTGCGGGAGCCACCTACGGCTCGAAAGAAACATCGAGGCACAGTTTATATTAAGCCACAGAAAATGTTTACCAGTTTGTAAAATTATTAATTCTATTTTTTACTGATCTGTCTATTTACCAAATTAAGCCAATATATCAAAACTAACGTCTTCCCTTTCTAATTATTATTAATAAACACTGCTTATTTTCCCTTAACAAGAATTCATTTTCTCTTTTCAAATTAATAACCATCTGAAAAAGCTCAGGCACCACAGGACCTGATTCCAGGCTCATTTTCAGTGAAGTTAACCTGGAGTAGCTCCAGAGCTTTCAGGTGAGGGAGATTTACAGCTGTGTATGTGGGAGCAGGATCTATCCCTCCATCTGTAGGATCTCTCTTTAAAGTTCTTCTGGTATAAACTGCAAGTCAAAGCACTGCACCAATGGAAAACATCAGCAGCACTACTTTAGCATGGTTCAGAAGCTAGGGGAACTCCATACACTGATTTCACCACATACACATTTGGCTTGGCTACAATCAGAAAAATCATTCTGCACACTTAAGGAGATGAAGAGATGTGCACAAAGGGCAGAAGCAGTGTTGCTGAAACGCTGCAGAAATACGGTCACCTTGGGAAGCCTGCCCACCTTCCCATGGCTCCTGGGACGTTCCTCCCACAAACCTGCTCCTGCGCTTGTGTCCCGTGCCACTCATCCCATGTCACAGGGCTGTCTGGGATGCACGACGGGGCTCGCACAGCCCAGCAAGAGCAGCCCCAGACCACGTGGAAGTGGAGTGAGCTTACACCAGCACCTCTGCCTCCCACGGAGGCTGAAGGCTCCCTTCCTGTGCTTTTCCTCTACGCCTGCCACCAGCCACTGGCACAGGATGCCACCGCATGACTTGTCCCTGGGGAGCCCTGCCTCCCACCAGTCCTTCCACAACTTTTTACCCCAGTTATTTGGCTTCATACTGAGCCGTTTGATGGAAGAGAGCCTAAGATGAACTGCAAAGAAGCATGTGTTGGGTTGGGTTTTTCCCCAAAGCCCTGGCTGTTGTTTTTTAAGTGCCCTTCTGACACATATTTGTGCTTGAGGAGGTTCAGGAACTCACGCCTCTCAAAAACGATGTCCACAGTTTATCCACAACCTCTGCACAGCAAAAGCAACCACAATCAAATACCCTTATGTTACCCAGCATTTAGCACAGCCCTGACCTGACAATGCCATCCTCTCTAGGGAGGAGAGGTAATTTAGACTCCCTGATAGCTTTTTTCTGTCCAACTCGATTGTACTGGACGTTGCTTAATTATACGTGGGCTGCATTTTGCGTTGTGCCTTTTTCTAAATTAAACCTTCCTTTGTCATTTTAGCACAGCTTTTGTACTCCTGTCTTAGCTTCCTAAAGCTGCATCTGCACAGCATCTTCACCCAAGCATCATAAAAAATGCTAAATGACTTATGTAGGTCTTCTCACTTAAGGTCATTTCAATTATGGCAACATCAACAGATGTATATGTTCATTAATAAAAGTGTGATATGTGTTTGTGTCCCTCTGAAAGTTCAGTCAGAAAATTATAGATTATACTGAGACACTGCAGGAATTGCTACTCTGTAAGTCAAATGCTCTATTATTAAAAATGTCATCCCATATGAATTTCATAAATAGCAAAGCCAAGAACAGAGTAACCATTTTAAAAAGTCTAGAGGGGATTCCATAACAACATTTAAATGCATTACTACTCAAACAATTTGATTGGATTATAAAATATTTAAAACTGCAGCTGTACTTGTGGTGTTTAATGTTGACTATTTTGATTTCTGGAACGTCTTACCTAAGAAGTACAAGTTTACTAAACTAGTTATGTTATTAGTATACAAATATATAAGAGAATCCATAAACCAAGACAATCCATAGCTTATAAGGTACCGTATATAGCCAGCTTATTGTACACACACACACACAAAATGAAACTGAAAAAGAGCATTGGGCATTAGGGTTTGTTTAAGACTCACCTCCAAATTAAAGCAGGACCTTATTTTGCCAAAGCTGTTCTAATGACTGAAAATAAATAACACAAGAGATGCAGGACAATGCATGCTAAATAGATATTATTGGCCAGATTCTCAGGTGGTGTAAACTGGCATTAATCCATTGTAGTTAATGGTTAGGCAAGTTTTGGCTTTACTTTCATTCTGTGTCCTCTAATTTTTTTATTTTTTCTTCCAGGATCTCTCTTATATATGTATTAGGTATGTTCAGGTTTATAATTAAATCTTCATTGACTTTTTAAGCAGAAAGGACAATTTTAAAACCTATTTTTCAGAAGAATAGCCATGTATTAATCCTCAAATATACACTGATGCCCATATGTTATAGATATCCTTTCATATGCTAATTGCACTACTTCTGCCAAACTATCTGTCATCTCTGCTGCTTTACCTGGATGGGTGTCAAGACATAATTCATCCAACAAGCTCATGTTATTGGTCACTGCACTTCCACAAAAAGCAACCTCATTCCAATAGCACAGGGAATATCTGAAGTGACTTTTGTAGCAGCTGACATGTTGGCTGAGACTTGGTGGGTTGGACTGAGGCTGAAAGAGTAAAGCTTTGAAGCAGCTTTACTTAGAGGATGGGTTCTGTGGGTGAGTGGTGTAACATACCCACATCCTTTGAGCATGTGCAGAAAACTATGGTAGTTACCTTATTTTTCGCCCAGCAGTCCCAGGCATGCTCGAAATTCAAAGTTGCCACTGGGACCTTGGGAGTGGTGTCTGCTCGTCTCCTGCATGCACTCTGACCAGCTAATGGACTCAGGCAGCGTGCAGCTCCTGTCTGTCCTTGCATCAGGGCAGAACAGACAAGACCTTCTCCGCTTGACATTGCTCCTGCAAAGGCAGACAGTATGGCCCAAGATGCACACATGCCCACAATGCATTTACGTATGTGCCACAACAGGGGATGTCAAAGCTTTGGGTGCCTGTGAAGGCCTAGCCAGCAGGGTCATCCTAAAATATACTTCTACAGACATACAGACATTTGCACATCTGCAAATTCAAAATGCCCTTCTGAAACATCTCTACTCCTGCCTACTATTTAGGCTTGGCATAAAAACATCATCCACATGTCTCAGCAAGCCAAGTCACCTTTCAGACCCTGTTTTCCTGAGGGAGAGTCACCTGTATTTATTTCTATTAAACAGAAATTAACTTGGACCTCCATATGCCACCTCATTTGGCATAGTTAATTCCAGATTCCAGAGTTATCATTAAAACAAAAACTGCATCTTACACATTGAAATCAGTGGGAATTAGGCTTCAGTAAGGCATACAAGGCTGTAACAAAGATAATCAACCAGCATAAGGATAATCCACTAATTGTTGAAATGAGGCGGAACATCTCCATGGCTTGTCTCAACAGCTAGCCCTGGGCTGAGTTGTGTTTGGAGTTCAAGAAGTTTTTATCATTTTAAAGTATGTCAAGCCTGTGCACTTCAGGGCACAGCAGGAAGCAAAGGGAGGATTTTGCCTGCCCCGAGGTAGGCAGTTCCAGGCAGGGAAATGAAGATCAGCCAGTTCCAATCGAGCAAGTGAACTCTCCTGGTTCCAGCCGAGGGCACACATATCCACCAGGCCTTCAAAACCAGGCCAGTGCCTAACTGGTACACACTCTGCTTCCTCAGATGGTCTTTGAAAAAGCATCCCGTCTTTAAAAGGAACACAAACCTGAAGTTTCTGTAATTTCCTGGGTTTCTATATGACAAGGAGGCCAAAGGCTGCTGAAGCAAATTAGGATCGTGCTCTCAGTATATCTTTAGAATTATTTTGTTCTCAGCCTGAAAGCAGAATTTGACATTCAGTAACCTTTGTAAGTCCAAAGAAATGCTATTGACTTCACTGCAACTACTATAAATTTCTGCTCAATATAAGTGAGAGTGGAGCTGTGCCACAGTTTGGTCATTACTCTATGAATTCATATGATATAGAACAAGCCCAGCAATTATTTGTGTTGTATTTATTTCAAATGGCTAGCTTGCTGGCGCATGGTAATTTTCATGAGTGGTCCCTGCCCTTCATCATTTCAAATGGTGTTTGAAGCATTTGGATCTTAAAAATCTCACTGTCTTCAGGGAATAGAGCCTTTCCTATGACTGGGTGTGAAGTTAGATCTGTGCCATTTACGAGAGAAGTTCAGAAAAAGGTACACTGGAAAACTGAGCATGAACCTATACATGTAGTGGAGAGGTAAAATCACAAAAATTAAGGAAAATGTAGTGCCAGCAGAGCTCTTAACATTTGACTGCCATTACTCCTCTTATTCTACCTGTGTGTGGTCTTCCTTGAAAAAATAGCTATGTATATAGAAAATAAATGAAAAAACACACGTATTCAGGTGTGGCATGAAGGAGCTTACATTACTTTTCCCTACTGCTATATCTTGTTAGAGTGATCCCACTGGCAAGATTTTGTCAGCTTGTGGTTACAGGCTGAGCAGCGCACACCTTCAACAAGACCAGCGCCCTACTGCGTCCATATAATGTCTTGGATATAATGGACATACATCTCTCATCATTGTATTCTTAACGGCTTACTGTACTTTGCAGGTCGTCCTGTAGGTGCAAAGAGTCCAAAGAACATTTCAGAGGCAGAACACCTTTGAAAGAGGATCAAAAGGGAACAGACACCCAGTTTCATTCTCCTCCATTAAGGCAGGGTTTAGGTTTCAAGTTTTACAGTAGAGGGGCTCTATGTACCTCAGTGGGCTTATTCTTGATTTACACTAGATTAGAATTAGTTCTCACAAACGGAGAAATGTATTCTACCAGGACGGTGATGGAAGCATTGATCCTAAACAAATAAAATGACCTTCTCCTTCAATTACTTTGGGCTTCACTAATTAAAATAATTTTGCTAATGAAAGCTGCAAAAATATTCACACAATTCTCATGCAGTCAGTCTGACCTTCTGCTGACGTTTCTGATGATGGCAAATACTTTACTCACCAGAAAGTGAGTAGTTGTGCATGCTGCAGAGCCTCTTCTACGACACAGAAACCAGAAAACCTGAAAATAATAGTTCATTAGAGTAACTTCAGTATCAGTGGCAGGCACTGAGTTCTGTGCAAACATGCATGGTGACTTAAAGGTGCTAACACATCTTCTGATCTCACGGCTTCATTATTTCTTACTGACCTATTGACCAAATCCATTGGTATGATTTACAAACTATACCTGCATACCCTCTGTGAGTAGAGGTTATTTTTGTTGAAATAGTGTCTGTTAGTGAAATAGTGAATAGTAGTCTCTAGGAAATTGTTCCTACAGACAAAATCACTAGCTCAGGCAGCCAACACCTAAAATTCCTTTTGAAAGCAATTGGAGTATTTAAGAAAGACTGTAAGAATTGGGCCAAATCATTTTTGAGAGATATGTTGATATAAGCATCAGTGAAGTATGACTTAATACTGGGAAAAGAGTAGAACATTCTGCCTGTCACATGCTTATTAGCTTGCACACTGGTGAAATGTAGGAGATTTCATACACTGTTCTGAGTTATGTCCCTGATTCTTTCATCAGCACTAGCAGAGACTACAGTGATGATCTAAACTAGAGAGAACATTTTGTTTGGGTGCACTTGGACATATTGGTGCCCTGCTAATGAGTAAGGGAAGCATACTGATCATTACTAAGTTCTATTGTTCAGTTCAATATTTATTTTCTACAGGTACTTCATTTCAAGCCCTAAAAAAAAAAATTAAAAAAATGCTGCTACACTACAGAAATTATGTTAATTAACCAACTTCTTACACACCATTCCCATCTTGACTCTTTTTCTTTTTTTTTTTTTTTTGACATGCTGACATATCATTTTTAATTGTGGTACAGTCTGAGGTCCGCAGCTTATCCTTAGAGCTCTCTCAAGACTAATCCAACCAACATTTAGCCATGCACATGGTAGTTCAAGGAAGTAAAAATAAGGAAACAGACAATGGAGGGGAATGGAGGTAAGGAAGCTTTTGTCAACAGAAAAGAAAATTCTAATCCTCAAAACATTTTGTGTGTTTGAAACAACATTTAAAGTGTTGCAAAAATACAAACATAGTATATAGGACCATACTACTCCCCCCAAACAACAAGATGGAGAAGTGCTGGAATATATTAAAGAATTAGTATAAACTCTCCTTTTCATTTTACCAAAGTGAAGAAATCAATTCAAAAGATATTTACGTGCGGCTGGCCAGACTGCAAGACTGGCCTGCTCAGTACCTAGTAAGCTGTTTTGGATATAGGTTATTAACAGTTGCTGCAGGAAGACACCTTGCTGTAAGCAGTCAAATATCTACCAAAATATGCACGTGTAGTTGCTTCCTAGCTCACATTAGGTAATGTCTGGCATATGCTCTGAAGCAGGATGGTTTATTTCCCTACAATAATTTTTCCTCCTGTCTTTAAATATTTGCCATTAGAAATCTGGATAGTCTTGTTATATTTAAATAAATGTCACTCTTTAGGCTTCACTGATATCTTCTGGCAATTAATTATTTATTCTAAGACTGCATTGTATACTCATTTTTAATGTACAACCTTTCAATTTCATTATAAAGCTGCTTTTGCTCATATTATAAACACTGTGTGGTTGCAAGTCAGAAGGGAGGAATCCCACAACCCAGGGGCTGCAGCATTAACCAGCCGTTCCCCAACAAGTGTGTGGCTCCATGCAGCAGTGTGCACCTCTTATCCTAATTTGTTACTTGTACGGCTGCAGCACACGGACGACCACACCATTGTCAATGAGGGCTACGGCATTCTCGGCACTCTGCAAAGGGCTGATCCCTCCCTAAAGACCTTACACAAATAAAGGAGACCAGATCTAATGTCATTTACAGTTCCCAACTTCCAATGGCCTTACAGCCCCACAGCTGTATTGAATTCTGAGACACATCTCTCAAGGCAGAACTGCCTTGATCCAGTGAAGCAACGGGGCAGCGGTAATTCGGATGACATACCTGTAAACTGGTGGATAAGGATGGGGTACAAGCAAGCCCTGAGGCAGAGCTCTTTTGTCCTTTCCCGTCTCACAGGAGCCTACTGAAAGCACAAAGGCTGCTCCAACAGCTAGGCTGAAATTGCCACGGCAGAACGTTTCTGTTGCTTTTTGCCGCATCCCCCATTTTCCACGGGCAGGGCTCTCCCCCCAGGTAGGTGTGGGTGTTGAGCAGAAAAAGGGGGCTGTGCCTGCGGTGCCTATTCATGCTTCATCTCGTGAAGCATGTGGATTGCTACCCATCCAAAGCCAGCTCTGCGTAACTTTGCAGTTTTCTGGCTTTCTGGCATTTACAAAGGATTGTGCCGGGCTACGCACTCCCTGAGCAAAGCCTTAATCTGTTTTCAGTCAGTTACTTTTTTTCTGGCAGCAGATATAAGGCCACACAGTCAAATAATGAACTTGTCTTTCATTTGGATATAGTTTATTAATGACAAAAACGCTAATCCATTAATCAATTTAAAACAAGTTGGTAAATGAAAAAAATTCTCAGTCTCCTTTAGTAACAGGATCACATGCATCTTAAAAGGGGGCCATTATCTCCATGGGTTTCTCAGCTGAAGTTAAAAATCTAAAAATGATTTTCATTCATTTCTCATTAATATGCAAAATTATTCAAATTAGATAGTAATTAACCATCTACTCAGTAGAAAACCTTTTCATGATAATTTATGATAAACTCAGTAGCAGCTTTGATTGAGATTGATTTTTGGTGTTGAGAAGCTAACATGAATACAAAAAAGCACCTGAAAAAATATTTTTAAACACCTAACTTACTGCTCAGCTAATTATATGGTAACCATGTTCACAGATTATTTCAAAGGGAGGCCTATAGGCAAGATACTAATGCTGAATGAAACAGGCAAAACATCCTTTTGAGTTTGTCCTACATTTCATCTTAAAGCTCAGCTTTCTTTACATCTTGCAGCCTAATTCATTTAGAATGTTAAATGTTTAGTGCTGTTTAATTCAGCAATCGGCTACACTGGAACTGGGGCTTTGCCTGATAAGGCTTACAGGATCGCTTTCAAGATAAAACTGTTTTGAAAAATCAAAACACATTTGAGACAAACTGTTGTTTTACAATGCAGCGTTCCTGGGAAAATAGCTACAATTTGTAAACAGACTCCAGATTTATTTTTGCAGATGGCAAAGGGAGCTCAGTGGGTTACAGGGTTAATATCATGGGCGCGTTGCACTATGGAGAATACGGTTTTGTTCTTAGCAGCAAAGACGAGCTTCAGGACTGGGGGACACGGTAGCTCTAAACACTGGGGACTGCTGTTCAGAAATGTTACTCTCCTGAGGTGGGAAAACCAGAGGGAAAGCAACATTGACCTTGTGCTGCTGAAGTAGCATTAAGGGGAGAAGAAACCCTATTTGGTACCTATTCTGCTAGTGGGAATTGCTGTGAGCACCCATGCCAAAGAGGCAGGACTATGGAGGAAAGAAAAAAACTAATATTCTTAAAGGCTTTTTCTCTGAACTTGATCACAGAACTAATGCAACCAACAACTGATGATCTCCTAGTAAATAAGGTATATACACTGCACATTCTGGGGATATGGTGTTATTTAAATAATCACCAGCAGTAAGAGGAAAAATAGGAATTTTGAAGCCAAACCTCTTGAACTCATCTACGGGAGGGAATGGAAGAGGAGGGGAAGGGAGCAGATTTGGGTTATAAGCTAACCGTAGGGTTAGGCTCCTGCTCATATCCCAAACTGAAAGGCCTCTTCTCCAGGGTGAAACCAAGGCTATGCTTAAGGTGCACCTCACCACAAGTAAATCTTTCTAAGTCCTTAAACCAAGACTCAACATATGCCTATGGCACAGTGCCACGCCCTCCAAAACACCCAGCTCTCAGAAGCAGCGAGTGGTGGCTGCTGGCAGCCCAGTGCTTGGCTTCCCACCATCACTCACTGCTGCCCTAGCTAATGCAGGGTCCTCTGTGCTGCGCCACGCGTCCTCCACAGCAGAACATGGTCCTCTCAGAAATCTGCAGCAGAACTATCAATGATTTATGCAAAACCAGGATTTTTCTACCAGGTTGTGGCCTTAAAGTCAATAGAAACCCCACATACCCAGCTGATATTAATTATACCTGGTAAAGAATCAAATGCAGTGACTAGGTAATAAAAATATTCTTATCAAAAGCTGCAAGATGAATGTAGTTCAGTAATAAAAATGTACCTAGTTGCAAAAGGGTAGAGTGATGACTCTACAGAAAGCTTCATTCACATTAGTACAACAACATCAACATTCACATACGTTACCTCTCGGCTGATTTTTTTTTTTTTACTGCCCCAGTGCAACTTGCAAAGTCCTTTTCCTCATCAGCGTGCTATACACATGTTCTGGTTAGTAAATAATCCCCAACTGCTCTGTTATTTTACACATTGGACCATATTTGCCATCAGCTGACTGAGTACCTACACAAAGCCAAGCTGACTGAATCTGGCTGCATTGCTCCTCATCACTTACCCTGCCTCCAGTCGCTTCCAGATGGCAGGGCGTTACAACGCCTCCCCTCGTTCCTCCCCTAAAGGCCAGGGGGTGGCAGTGGGCAGCCTTCCCCCAGAGCCCTGCCTTCTGCCATCCCACAGGGGACCACATTCATCCTGAATGTGTTCATCCACAGCGGTGACAAGAGAATGTTTTCAAAGGGCAATAAAAAACTGTTGAGAAGTTACCGATGATACCCAAGTTAATATTTCTTCTTCCAGGAGCATGGTGAGAATCTCAGATGGGATACAGGATGTTCAGAATATTCAAACTGATTTCAGCCTACCCAGACATCCTGTCATGATGGACCTCAAAAAGAAAGATTATTTCAGGGAAGAAAATATTGTCTCCCATGACACATTTAACTGTTGGATCCAAGAGAGGCGAGTCACACAGAAGATATGATTTCAGAGGGACTGATGAAATTAACAGTGTTTACTGAGACAGTGGAGTATGATACAAACAAGAAATTTGTTCCGAACTTCCACATCCATTGCTTTTCAGTCATCTTTTTCCTACTTTTTGAGATTCAAATAAATTGAAGGCAGCCTTGTCTTTGACAAAAGGAGAAATAATAACAATGCCCTGGGTACTTATAAACCCTTTCTTTTATTCCTTCCATTGGAGTATCTCGGGGAGTTCAGGAGTATAAACTTCTCAAGAGGTGAAGTACTACGCTACTTATTTTACTGGTGGGGAAATTGCAGCAAAGGACAGGTTTGGTCGTGTGTCCAATAGGTCACACAGGAAGTTTTTGTCAGAATTAGAAACAGTTACTGAGCATTAACCTGCAGCCCTAAGCATTAACCACCACGTTTTCTTCATGGTTTGGGAAGAATAGAAGCCAGTGAGAAGTTTCGGAGAGCGAGTTGAGAATTAAGCAGGCTCTGATAAGCGCGTGCTGTTCAGGCAGCTGGTAGGTTACGGTGAACTGTGAGAGCAAATAACATCACACTTTAATGTAGCGCACTTTTTAATCTGACAGACAAAAGCTTAACAATATCCAATGGCTGGCAGTCGACTCCTGAAGAAGTCCAACTGGAAATCAAGTGGCATCTCTCTGACCACTTTGCACCACTTGAATGAGAACAAAGCAGCTGGAAAGCTACCTAAGCCATCAAGTTAAAGCCATCACAGCTCTTTTGTTGCAAAAAGAATCCAGCTCAGAAAGGTTTTGCCTCCTCAGGAGTGCTGGAGCATCCCTTTTCAACAAAATGCTACACAGATTCTGGTGCTAAGTTTGCAACTTCAAAGAGGATTCAAAACGAGGTGGGATAACGTATGGCCCAGCTGTGAAATTGGACAGCAGGGATACCACAGCAGCTACACTGGGCAAAATTCCCCTGGTGTCAGCCTACGTGTTTGTTTTCAGTGGGGGGAAACCATAGCTTTGTCCTTGAGTTTTTGAGTTTAATTTCTTTTTGCTGCTTGTGGAAATGTGAAACAGTTAGCAACCTTGCGTCAATAATACATAATTCTGAGGGAGGAAAAATTGGGGACCTAAGGAACCTGACTTTTTTTCCTCCCTTATTATAAAGTCATTTTTCAAATCACCTTTCTGACACATTTGTCCATATTGATTAGCTGCTTTTAGAATGACATTGTCTGACCTGTCTAAATCCATCAATTGCTCTCCTGCTGATGCTTAATTCCCAGTCTACTTTAGCTTCTAATGGTATGGTATGAATATTATTCATAAAGCCTTTTTGCTGAAAAGATCAATAATCACATACATCTGAAGTTTGCATTCTGCATGTTGTTCAAGTAGCCCTTTAACTGGCCACAAACTCTTCTATTTTCCTTTTATCACTGTGGACTGTAAATGTTTCATTAGTAGCATTTAGAGAGTACATACTTGATACTATATCCCCAGGAGTTTCAAGTGAGTTATTAGGAACTTGTTCAGCATTAGGATTAATGCATATTCCCAGTAGTTTTCATTGCATTTCCATTCTGTGCGCCACAAACTCTACTGTTAAATATGTTTTGTCCACTTAAAAACTGTTTGGTAGGGAAGGCATGCTTTAATTGTTCCCAAGACATTGGGTAATGCTCTACTGATGGGCCTAAGGTTGAACTAATAGGCAAGTAAGATGCAGTTTAGCTTCAGCAGGTTTTAAAGTACTAATGAGGCACAATATACTGAAGTTAAGAACTTGTCAAGATGAGCACTTCATATAAAAAGTTGAAACAATCTTTACATTTTTTTCTTTAAAAAAAAATACAAGCAATGAATTACCTCCATGCTGAGAGAATATGTTCAAATTAAATATTTTCTAGGTTAATACAGACATGTCCTTTCCAAAACCTGAGAATTCAGATTCAATTTAAATGAAAAAAATTATTGCATTTTACATAAAGACTATGTTACTAAAAGAATTTTTAGGAAAGACTTTGCAAAACAAGAACCCTGAGTTGAGCAAAGAGCAAAATGTGTCTGCCTGAATATTAGTAGGTAAATGTTCTTGGAAAATACAGTTTTCAGTTTGCAGAATGGGTAAGTTGGATCTCCTGTATTCCAAGCTGCTGTTCATACAACTGCTTATCTATAGTTAGCAGACTTTGCAAGATAGAAATATTAGGCCTTAGAAGTACAAATACTGACTAGTCACCATTCTAACTCCACGTCTTCCTGGAAGCCCTCTCAGAACAGGAAGAACAGCTTTAGTAACTGCAGGATTGATTGGAACTTCATTGAATTTTAACTACTGCATGCCAGGCCGTTGTATTCAATGACATGAAATATTTCATTTTCACTTTATGACATAAAAGTCTGAGTGTCCTGCTGCTGAGATGTATCAATCAAATCAGAGGTTCAAATATTATATTATTTTGATGCTGGTATGAGTGTGAAAATGATGCTTTAGTTCATAGTCAATCAGTACCGAATGTCTTTGCAGTCAATAACAGATTTCTGCATGTACTTTTGCAGAGCCATTACTTCAGGGTTCATAAAGTGGAACACAGCCCTTCCGATAACGCTATAGGATTTCTTATACTGAAAAGAAAAAAAATCAAACTCATTTTTAGAAGGATCATTTCAAGACAGAAATTTCAAACAATTAAAGCATATCCAACATATTGTGGATAGTGATATTTCAGATGTTTGAAGAATGGTTATAATTTGCCCAAATCTACTTTATATGAAGACAACTTGAGAGCTGCAACAATGGGTAGAGATACCGTAGGCTACGCGATGGGATTTTTTAATTTTATTTTTATTTTTAATGTGAGTGACTCTCTGGCCATGGAGCACATGATAATTGTGGATAAACGGAGTTAAATATTCTGTTTGAAAAACTCAAGCTGTTCTGATGCTGAGGGATGAACAAGGATGTTAATTAATAAGCTAACTCAGCTCACCACCCATTCTTGGTGTACGGGCTATTTTTGTTGCATGCTTTACAAATTCAATGCAAGCCACTACTGAGAGGACAGTACCTGCCCTGAGTACCCCTCTCCATGGCTCAGTACAACTTTGCTTCCATGAGAGAAAGCTATTTAGCATGATCTTAAATTACCACAGACAGGCACTCTATTGAAATATTCAAGAAGTTCTGGAACTACAGACAACATTATATATATATATATACACACACACTTCTGCTTTTCTTTCTTGCAGTAAAAGAACAAAAAGATGACCAAACAGCTTAAACGTTAGAGAAAATATGACCTGCTTGAAGTGCTAAGGAAAACCTGAATCAGAAACCTGGAGAGGCACAAATGAACTTCCAGGACTGGATGCTGAATGTTACACCTAAAAAGATTTCACTCGGTCTCTTACTTGTACCACCAACACATCAAACGCCTCCCTCCCACACACAGATATACCTTGTTATTTTGCTTTTGCTGACCCTTCACAAGATGACCTCCTCTTCAGCTTCTCATACTCTTAAGGCAGTTTGAAAGTGCTGCTGTACTGTGCTTAACCCTGACCCAAAGGACAGAAACAACTATGCTGCAAGGAATACTGCAGCATTTGTGGTGGTTAACACTTACTCCTTACTGCTAACCTTGTGTTTTCTGCCCATCGCATCATGGAGTTTTCCTGGACTCAGTATGAAGTAGCAAGGAAGAAAGGGGGAGAAAAGAAAGGAGGGAAAAAAAAAAAAAACAGCAATTGCTATAAAGGCTTGCTACAATATAATTCATGATGCCTTCTTAGCAAACGATTAAGCAAGGCATCATTTAATATTATTGTAGATATTTTCACAGTAATATCCTTTTTCTACTAAGCAAGGTAGATAATATTGACAATGTTGCCAAGTAATTACACCAGCAAAGTAAATGTATAGCATTGTGCCCCTACAATTCCTCTTCTGGCTGCCCAGCATGCAGCTCAGCAAGCAAGGATACAGGCCACTGACAGTAGAAGATACTGTTTTATTTATTAATTGTGAAGCTCCAGGTTACAGAAATGCCACTCAGACTTGCTATGCTTCCCATATAAATAATTGATCGTTTTTATAGCTCAGCACAGATACTACAAGAACATGTAATGCACAAAAGACCAGGCATTTGTTGCTACTTAGTGCAGTACGTAGGGAATCCAGTAGAAGCCAAACGAACTGTTTGTATGGTTCCTTCCTTCACCCACGATTTGCTAAGACCATAGGGCTGAACATGGTTGTGAGAATTTTAAGTTCTATTAAAAGATGCTCATGGATCAAAACATCTTACCCTCTACAGGATTATCTTGTCTTATTGGCTGCAGTTTGCTGTACCGTTCCCAGAAGATTTCTTGGAAATCTTCGAAAAATCAGTGAGTGTCCTTTCTAATGCAAAGCACTGTGTCTCACCATCCTGAAGGTTAACCAAGCACATTTATAAATCTTAAATTAAATTAAGATTTTATGCAATGCCATTTGGTCAGCCCCAGAACTTCCCGCATGGCCTGTGCTTTTCACCCTCACTGAAGCATCTAGGAGTCAGAGAAGCCGACAGAAGTGTAACGAGGAGACACTGCTACAACCCTTCCTGCTATAGATGGCCCTGCTGCCGTGAAGTAGTCTGACACAGCCTTAGCCCAACTACTGCTGGAAGACAACATGCCTCAGCATGAGACCATCGGAGATCTTTGAAAAAATTCCATTTCAGCCATGAAGGTTGCTTTCAAATGTGCCATCAATCCTCCCTGCGTACCTATGAAGTATGGACACATGCACCCAGATGCTACGGGAGAGAATGGTGATGTGACCTGGGCACGCTAAACAGAGCTTCAGGGACCACATGCATCAGTGAGATAGTGGTCCGCCCTGTATTACACCGGGAAATTTAGCAGCTCCCCCACTGGATTTCTCTCAATGGCTCTTTAATGTCCTGTTGTATCAGGACACATCAAGTCCAAGAGGTAAGGCAAGTTCCCAAAACTGAAGAGATGCTAACAAAAGCATTTAAAAAGTCAAACTTAGATTTTCTCCTAAATTGATGCCTGTGACATATTAACATTTAGAGCAACAGTAAGACTTAGCTCTAGAATTGAGCAAGCAAAATCCATTTCCTGTTTATGCTCATGCTTTTGAGCAAGACATGAAAACTCCAACTTTCACAAAGTCCTGACCAGTACATGATCATAAACACCTTTTTTTTGTGACACAATATGTTTTTTTCCAACTGTGGCTCTCTGTTTTCCCACATAAATTACACCTGGATAGAATGCAAACTCTGGTGAAAATAAATAAATGTTACTGTTATCTGCTCAGTGGAAAAAATTTTACTTTTTCTCTTACATGAGAGAACTGCCAGCTTGATAGCATGGAATTCTGCATCCCCTACAAGGCACCTGCATAGGAAAGACAACAGCAAGTTGTGTCTTGAGCATTTCAAACCTCCTTTGGAAGAAGGACTTCAAAGAATTAAAACACAAATCCATTCTAATGCCCATTCAGCAGTTGGTCTACCTGCTCTCGGCGCTAAGTGGAGTGCCAATTAGTGCCAGCTGTAGCAGTGGCTTCTGTACTATGAACATTCTTCAGCTGGGAATTGGACTAAAAGATCATCATCTCATTTCACACTGGAAACCAAAACAGTCATCACACAGTAATAACTTTTGGTCACTGCTAACCCAGACCTCATCAAATCAGCGACCTTGAAATGAAAAGGTCCACGTCCCGTTCCCCTTCCTTGCATTTTTCAGGAGCAGCAATGCCAAGAGTTTTTAGGACTGGAAGGGATCCAAACGTAATGGGTAAGTCATTGAACCCTGAGTCCTAAACTGGAGGCCAATGAGATCTCTATTACTCTTCCAAGGGGAAAAAAAATAAAAAGCATTGCATTTTCAGCAACAGGCTATGAGTTGCACAATACCTACAAAACACGTATTTGCTGACCACAGGGCATCTCTCACCACTAGCTGATGACCACCCAAAGTTTTCTGTATTGCAACAGTCTTTGCTATAGACCACTTTATATGTAGAACACTGCATATTTTGGACCCTGTCCACTCTAAACAACCACTTAAATTATTGGGTCCTTATTTATTTGAACTATTAGTTCAGATTAATTAAAGAGGTTTTATTACTGAGCCAATGCCACTCTGTTACCCCTTCACAACTTAAGCCAAGTAGTAAGACTGTTTGGAATAATGGAGATCTAGATAGGGTTCACTGTTTTATTTCTATTTTAAAAAAAGAGATAGTATATACCACAATAACTGGGTTATATTATACCTGCTGATCTCTAATTTCTATGCTTATGAGGTTTTTTTTTTTGTACAACAGTTGCTCTCTTCTTACTTTCAGAAAAGACCCAGAATTCTAAGTGAGATCTGTGCATAACTATATATACATATATGTATGTGCTATAAAAATTACAGCACAAATATCTACATATGCTGTCAGTTTTAAACAAATTAATCCAAGGCTCTGAAAATATTCAGTATGTAAGCCTTCTACTTTCAGGCCCATGATATTTAAAATTACTAAGGCTGGCTTTCGCATTACACATGAGACTTTTCTGTTAAAAAATAATAACTGTAAATCTGTTTTCTCATGCCCAAGTAGTCCTTTATGAGACATGTAACGAAATGCAGTGTGGATTGTCATGAACGGAGCAATAATCATAAAATTAGAAACAAAAGAATCAGACAGAAGCAAGCTTTTTTTTTTTTTTTTTTTTTTTTTTTTTTTAAGATTCTAAATCACACACAAAACATTTGTTCTGCTCCAGCTCTTTGTGAACTAATTGGCTCTCCTGGAGGGACAGGTAATTGTACTTGACTACACAAGCTGTCCTGAAGCTCCCTTGGAAAGCTCCAGTAAGCTTCCAGTGTTAGCAGCCATCAAGGATTTCACAGGTCAGGCATCGGATCGATACAGCTAAAAGCAGCAGGGACTGTAATGTCGACAGCAGGTTTCAGAAAACGCTGCAAGTGCCAGTTTGTTCCCCTTCATGCAGAAGCTCAAGACAGCTTAATTAACCCTTGGAAAATACAATTTATCCAGAGGCTCTGCAGGTCTGTGCTAGGCCTTATTGGTGAACTGATAGCAGAGATAGTGTAGCTGGCAGCTCTGAATTCCCATTTCCCCCTTTAATGCTCTTTCAGTTTGGATGCAAACAAAACATGATTTTAGGTGGCTGTGCTTGCCTTGTCCTGAAGAGCATGGTACGGGAGGCCCTGAAGGCAGCTGTGCCGACGGCTCACCGGCTTCTTCAGCAGGAGCCGGGCCCAGCGGGGGCACTGATCGCTGGCCTCTCGGGGTGGGAGCGCGTGCGTGCCTGAGAGCGTGCCAGGGAAGGGAAGGAAAAGCGAGGGAGAGTCATCTCCCACAGGTCTAAATGCTTCTTTGCCCTCTTGTAAAGATGTTCCCTTGTTAGTTGTCTATTTTTACTGTCTTTTAATACCACATGGCCGTGAAAAGTACAGACAAGGTAATTTTCCACATCCCACAACAGCCACATTTTAGAAGACAAAGAACTTGCCAGAGGTGACAGACCAGTAAGAAGTTAGCTTGTCTGATGTGATATTCAAGCTTGTGTCTCCAGTGTCAGGCCAACAGGCCGAAGGGTTTTTCCTTCCACAGCTCTTTTCAAGCTAAGGAAATCTAAAAAAGACATGCATTGAGCAACTAAGGAAAAAATATCCCAGTTACTAAGGCCTAGCAGTTTTACCATATAAATCTGCCTGTGAATTCAGTTTTAAAATAGTTAATATTTTACCTCCACTTATACTTCCATTAGTTGATTTTACTTTGTGTAATTTCAGTTAATTCATGTAAATGGACGTTCCTCAGTTTATATTTACCTTCACTAGTGAATGAAAACATGTAGCTTTTGTTCCAGAAGAGCAAACTGTCACTGGAGTAAGCAAAGCAGGCGCCACTTTCTTCCCACAGAAGAAATTACTATTTCTGATGGTAAAAGGCTATGTCCAGAGGAGTAGGATTAAGTAGATGAAATCATACTAGAAAGATTTTTATACATGTGCACATAATACACACTCACATAGACACAAATACTTGTGACATTAACTATGCAACTTTGGCATAGGAATTTATGATCTGACAGAGAAATGTTGAACAACAAGCAACCAGGAATCAAAAAAAAAAAAAAAAACCACAACCAAACAGTATCTGTGATTTTTGAATTAACTCTCCTGATTTAACAAAAACAGCGCACAAAAAGCTCAAAAAAGCACAAAAAGCACAAAAAAGAAGTATTTAATACATCTATGTCATAGTCCTCCTGTCCAAGCAGCTAGGTATTAATTTGTCAGGACAGCCTGCAGGAGACAGTCTGCCAGAGGTAGTGAAAGATGCTGCTAGAAGGTCTGCAAGCAAAGGGTAATGATAGATACTTGACACGTTTCAACCCAGTATATTGCTACCTACTGGAGAGCCAGAAGGTTTGAGGTAGACCTGTGCTTGTCTGACATTCATATTAATGATGGGCAAGAAAAAAAAAAAAAAAACAGTGCTTGAGTGACAAATGCAGAAGCCTGGAAGGGTTGGACTGTGCCCAACATACATGTGTGAATGCAGAAGACATGTTGGGGATGAAGAACTTGCTCTTACTCACATGCAGGCTAGTTTTACTGGAACAAAACTACCTTATGAATACACTGCACTCTCCATCAGAAGATAACTTTGCAGGTGAAGGAAGACCCAAGAAAACAGGAGCACAAATAAAAAAGTTTTGACTGCTTACACCAGCTGTAAGTCAGTCTCCAAAATCTGAGAAAGGGTTGAGAAAATAACTTCTCCATTCATGGTTTGTGAGCAGCCAGAAGGCATGCATGCACAATTGTAAATCAGATACTATTAAATATCCTCCTGTTTTAGAGAAATCTTTACTTACAGTTTGGACTACAACCAAAACGTGCTTGAAGAGACCACAGAATCCCATTAGTTATCCAAGATTTATAAGATTAAGGGGGTTGGGGAAGGGAAGCAGCATTGCTAACCACATCGTTCCAGTTCTTAGGAAAGCTGGATGCAGGACTGAAGAATGGGCAAGATATCAGGTGCTGTGAAGGGTGAGATTTAAGATTAGTGCTGGAATATAAATTACATAAGTGAACGTTTTTGACTCCAGAGTGCATATCCATGGAAAGACAATGAGGTATGCAGATATGAAAAAAGGAGCTGAATTCTCCTTATATCACAGCCTCCTTGCTCTTTCTGTTTTTCCTGTTACCGCACCTTTACTTTTAATTGGGATTTCCCACCCCCCCATATTCACCACAGTGAGAACCTCACTTCTATTAGAAGCACTTGGTGCTCCCTAACACAGAACATCTGACCAGCTGGTGGGCACGTGGGAACAATCACAAAGTTTGTAGTTACCACCACAACATGCTTTTGTGCTTAAGAAATTAAGTATTGCAACACACCATGCTGCAGAGCTGTTGGGAAGCATGCTCGTGTCCACGCTGGTTAGATTGCTTCCTTTCATCTGCCACCACTTGCAGTCAACCTTAGAAAAAAATATATACGTTGAGACCATTTTCTTCAGGAAATGCAAATGGTTTCTGAGGATCTGCAACAAAGTGCAGTTTATGACAGTTCCAGAATATAGTGGGTAAAGATCCTTAAGGAGAGCTCTGCTCTGACATATTCTGAGCAGTGTTATAGATTTTGCTTTTACAGATTCTAATGCAAGTCTGACATAGCTTGAAAATTCCATTTTAATAATATCAACAAAGAAAGAGCTTTTACATTCCCACAATAGAGTTTAAAAATGAAATCCTCCTGTTAATTACCAGGGAGTGCAGGCACTCCAAGGTTGAGTACCTATTTCTGTTTAAAGGTTGACACTTTAAGTGCTTTAAAACCCACATACTTGTTCAAATTGCCTCGAAATTTGGTATGCCTCATGGGGATCCAAGGTAAGGTTACAGTCATAAGCTTAGGGTCATGTCTGTCTGTGCTTTTCAAGATAGGAAAAGCTGTTTTTTTTCAGGCTATAAGTGAACAAATTATGATAAACTTTTTTTTTTCCTATTCTTGCATATCCATAACAGATCAAACCACAGCTTTCAGAGCGCTCCAAATGTTCTTAGCAGTCAACATTTGGCATCCCAAATAGGTAAATGTTTAAACTTCTGATCCTAAGAGATTAAAGAACATACGAGGTTTCAGAGAGAAAAAATGGCTTCCCGTTTACCAGCCAACTTTCCCATGAGCTGGCTGGTACATGAGAATGTGTAATATTAGCTTACTTGACTTTATGCCCAATGGGAGTTTGCATTTGACCCTCAAAAAGAATTCTGAATACATATTATTAGTAATGCCAAAATATTTGAGAAATACTTTTTATTATTTAGAGTAAATCCAGTGAAAATAGTTTTGAAAATGCAATGTGGAGCAAGATAGAGAGGTCACAGGACCTGTGTAGCAGGGGTATATGGGACAGGCCAGCCCTCACAGCTGACTTGGAGAAACACACAGGCAACAAGGCCAAAGAAGTGGAATACACACAACTGATGACCTTATTCTAAAGGCATATGGGCTCAATGAGACAGAGAAAGACTGTAAATGGTGACTAGGGAAGCTCTATGTTACTTATTTACAGAACTCACACAAGACAGACTCGCTCACCAGGCTCTTATATTACATATTTAAAATTCTTGTAGCCACCCTGTAATAAAAGAGACCAAATGTTGGGCAATGTGTCATATTTGTGATTTCTCTGCTAGTAAGCAGGAATTTCTGATTACATACAGCATCTGCTTGCTGATGGTGTTGTGAGGAAAATATGGCATGAGCTGATGACCATACGTTTAGTTATTTCCCTGCAACCATTTGTGGAGGGGGCTGTCTCAGCTCAGAGCATGTGGTGTTAGTCTTATCAGGAAAAAGTAAAGTTGAGCTTTAATGCTCACTGTTTAAACTCAAAGGAAAAAAAAACTTAATCTCATGCACATTCCTGTGCGTATAGATAGGCATGCTTCATTCCCACTCCATGCTGTCTGATCTGTTTATTTTCACTGAGAGCTTTGACATGGATAGTTCGGAAGAGTCCTATACAGTCCAGTAACTATGGACCCTTCTTTTCCACCATAACATGTCTATAAATTCTATATATTTTTTTTTGGAGGGGGGGAGAGGAGATGGATTATGTTCTACCACAAGAACCAAATGCAGAGTCCATACAAACTATGTGGAATGGAAAGTCTACATATTAATTTGTAAGGTGTTCTGAATAATAATTCTGTCAGTAAGAAATGTGGTTTTAAACATTCCCAAACTGTTATATAGTCAGGCTGAACTACCTTACAAGCTTCAACTGAAAAGAGTATTTTAAAAAGAAAATACTCCAATAGCAAATTTCCAAGAAAAATTTGGTTAACAATAAGAACAGGTCATTCAAGGTTGTGCTTGCATAAAGTTTAGTTAAAGAAGCTCTAGGCAGCGTGATCACCTATTGTAAGTATGATATCCTCCATCATTGTTTTAGAGAACAGACAGATTTCCCAAACTGGTACATAACCTTTTGGATTTGATCTAATTAGATTTTTAATACTTCATTCATCTATTTCATCTGATGCATCACATTAAAATCACGCACTGTAAAAGGAATAAATTTACAGCTTGATAAACTTGCAAGTTTCGTCTTTACGTTCAGCAACCTCATCCTTCCAACTCTTCATCATTAGCATGAACGTTAAGGCCAAGTGATTTTGGAAAGCCAAAAGCAATTGGGTAAATCTCACAAACTACTCTGTGAAGGAAGGATAAAACTTCATCAGCAACAGCTAAGTAGAGCCTCTCATAAGCAAATGTTGCAGTCCAAGAAACACTGTTAAATCTCCTCTAAGAGCACCACAGCAGAGCTCGCTCACCTGTCTGTCACTGAGCACACCTCCTGGTACTGTGTCTGACAGCACTGGACTCAGAGGCAGTGGATTAGGGTTTCCTGGGGGTGCTCAGCCAGAACCTTTTCAGCCAAGATCTAAGTCTTGAGGAGCAAAAGGGTGAATGTAGTTACAGCATATCAAAGCCGCCTATAAAAGACTCTGAGCTCTTGCCCCTGTTCACAATGTGCCTAATGTACTCTGAAGTGTATATTATCCCCTTCTGATCACATTTCAAGGAAGTTGGTTGCTGTTTTCTTTAGTCCTCATTGTAGTGCAATGTACACGTTTGCAACAGCACTCAGGATTCGAGTCTGCAGGTATGTACAACTCATTATACACAATGCAAAAGCTTACACAGACCCAAAAAACAGCACTGCAGAAACCTGTCTTACAAACATGAGCACAAATCACAGCCCTGTAAGAGCAGACAGCTGAAATCGCAGATGTCCAGAGCATATTGCCGAGAGCGCGCTGGAGGTCAGAGCTGCTGCCTCCAGGCTGGTGCAGAGGGGGTGAGGAGGGGAAGCAGGCAGCGTAAAGGCAGTCACTGCAAGCCCAAGGAAGTGACAAACAGAAGCGTACCTGACACTCCTGGGTCGGCAGCACACCACCCATCACTAAGAAAGTCTTAGCTCCTTGTTATTTTATACATTTAATGCAGAGTTGAACTTACTACAGGAACAGATAGCAGTATTTTCTCCAAGCCCCAATAAAATGTGATACAATCAGATTCAACAAGAGGCCCAGGAACCAGGGTACAAATCAGAACATTAGGTATCAGAAAAAGATCACAGCCATGAAAACAGACTGCTGTTGGTCCAAAGTTGAGCTCACACCGCTGACTGGAGAGACACGACACAGAACTGGTAGAGAGCTGGGACAGAACCAGGACCAGGTCAGGATAATCATCCTATTGCTCCTGTCGCCACCAGATGGAGAAGAAACCCTTGTTACTTCTGAAAGGAACAGCCACCTTCTGCAGTAGTTTAGCATACCTAGGCTAAGTGCTCCTGGAGAACTAATTTGCTTTTCAAACCTAGTCAAGATAATGCCAATGTCCGGCCTCATTCCTGAGAAATTTAATGGTTAATGACTTTACAGATAGCAAAGCAATTTTCACATAATAAATAATATAATAGAAAAGGGATGGGTGCAGGGACTTCAAAATATACATCATTTAACCGCTCAGGATAAGTACAATGAAATAAGATCTCTGCAATTATCCTAGCAACACTGCTTATAAAAGATGTAAATGGTGAGAACACAGAAGAGGCACACTACTGTATAGCCACACATGATACTGCATGCATTTCTAGCAGCATTGACGTGATACATAAATATTACTTAAATATTAAAAAAATAACGAAGACCATTGTCTCTTAAGATAAAGCTCTCACCATGAACTACTTCAATGCAACTGGATGGCTCAGGGCAGTCTCAGACAAAAGGGCGAAGGAAGAACTACAGAAAAAGAACTACAGGATGATCGATGGTCAACACCTACATGATGGCTAGAGAAGCAAGGGACACCGAGACTTTACTACATTGACGTAACTGCTCACAGCCAGGAGTTAGCTACAGAAATCTGTTGCTCTAGGTAACTACCTACAGATGAAGTTAGTCCCTGTTTCCTCTTTAGAGGTGTAGTTGCTCCATTTTCTGAGATTTTTTAAGGGCCACCTCCTCAGAAAGCAATGCTAGGAGACAAATATATACATACGAGGCTTTTGCCTTGCTAGGAAGAACATAAGGACAACATGGTTAGAAAGAGACAGGTTTCAGTTTCTTTGTCAGCATGAGGACTGTGCACACTACAGTACAGCATAAAGCTTCTAAAAACTGTGGGAGAAAATGGTTAGCATAAGCTATTAACTCTGTAATTTTGTACATATGCTGGGTGAGTATCCTGTGAAATAGCATAACTCTCCCTGCAGTTACAAGAACTGTAAAGCAATTCTCAACAACTGTTTAGATGTGAACCTGTTTTAAATCCTGAAAGCCTGGAATCACTTTATTTAGTCAGCAGTGGGGCAAAAGATGATTTAGAAATAGCTTCCTGGTGTGTCTGGAAATACATCTGTATTTCATCATATAATGGAACAAACATGGCATAGTTCAAATGCAGGAATCTGTTATATAGATGATGTGTTCATTATAGGTACAAATTAGGAAGCTCCTTTGGGAAGATCAGTCTATTCTGAAGGTCACTCTCAGGTCAGATTTACTCCAAAGCAGCCCCTTTTTACAGAACCTGGAACTAACACACTTCCACTCTATGCTCAGCTTTTGTTCAGCTGAGTTTTCATTTGTGCTTTGCCTTTTAATTTCAGAGAAGCCCCAAACTTAAGGCATACCAATTGCTGTAGGCAGTCCTTACAGCATTTAAAACCTTCTGTTGTGGCATCACACCTGGTGAGAGCTGACACTGGCCCCTACTGTTGCTCTGATCCTGCTGCTGAGGCAAGGCTCCAAAGCCTGAGCCCCATGCCCCCCTGCAGCTCCGCTTCAGCACCAGGAGACCACACTCTGCTTCTCTGAGCAGAGAAGCACCATAGCTGTCCCTTATCCTTCTCGCCCCCACTGGATCTCACATTGCAATAAAATGGCGTTGCAGCTGTACAGAAGAGCTAATGCTCAGCACGAGAAGATCTCAAAACTTTCTGTGAAGAAGTGAAAGAGGAAGGAGTGTGGGCTAGAAAGGGACAACTGAGGGGTAAGGTGTGGCTTTTCCAAGAAGAGCAGAGTGCAACAGGAAAGGAAAAGCTAAACAGATCAGTACGAAGATTAGTGAAAATGCCAGCAGAAAGAATGAGATGAGTAGAAGAAAAGGAGGAGAGGTAGGGCTGCTGAGATGCATGTGGGAAGGAGAGGCCTTCCAGCTGTACACACATCTGTCCAGCCTTTGCTACCGATTTCCTGCGGGACTTGAGAAGATGTATGACTTTTTGTTGTACATAAAGTGACAATAGGGACACTTACACTCCACAGGAAAACAGCAGCAGCTTCAGCCACTTGGAAGGACATCCTGCTGCTCATACAGGCTATACTCACTGCAGAACTGTTTGTGTGGAAAGCGGGTAGTGATACCTCACATTTCTGCCAGGTATTTATTATGTCACGAGACCAATTGCTGTACCTCACTGAAGCAGAGACTTGAGATGTGTCTGGATTCTATTTAACTCTAGGACCCATTTCAGTGCTGTGATCACAGCAGTAAAATCATGTATCTGCCTGTACTCTGCTTTTAACTGCTTCCCCTTTCAAAGCAGAAGTTCTTTAACAATTTCTTTTTATGATAGTCCATAGTCTTATGCTTGATACACACAAAAGACTTGCTCCTGTAAGGTAGTAGTTAGCATAAACTACAAAGCATCGCTTCCTTTGCAAGACTCTGAAATCCTCAGATGACCTCACATGTGAGCATTATGTCACTTGAGACAGTCCTTCACATACCAGCTCAGTGTATTATAAGATAGAAGGTGGTCTTTTTTTCTTTCAAAAAAAACTTGAAAGCTTGTTGCATGCCTAAATGCTAAATAGTAGAGGAGAAGAACAATGCACTGAACTCTGGGACTTGTCAACACTACGTCTGTGTTTGTTTCATGGCTCATTCAAATGTCAGCAAGAAAATCACACGTATAAACAAATCTCTCTAAGCATTTATTTTTTTACTGTGCATTTTGAACAAGGTTTTTGATATTTTCATTTTACAGCCAATTAATGAAAAACCACTCTGAGCTATAAAGAGAAGAATGTCAGGTTCTGACAGATGTTTTGTATGTGTGGTGCATTTATTGCAGTGCTCTCACCAGAAAGCTGGAAAGAGAAAATGCAAGTAATAGTGTTTGTCCACCACACCTTAAAAATACATCCTGGGGAAAAAAAAAGGAAAACCAGTGAAAAATCATTTCAGTAGTTAAAAAAAATAAGTTTCTTCAAGTAACAGAAGTCTTCAACATTCTTGTCCAAAAGAATGAAAAGCTAGGTTATTTTCTTATTCTCTTTCAGTTCTCTTTTTCCAATCTCTTCAAACCTGGAATGTATGATATTTATTATTTTTTCATTTACTACACTTGGACCTTCTTTGTCTCCCATTCTCTGGATTTCATTCCACGTATCAGCTCCGCTGTGGGAGCAGAATCTTATCATCTCAAAGCTGTTTTCAGATACAAAAGGTCTGATCAAGACCTCATCTGTTTTACTGCCTGACCTGCTCCCATATGGGTGCCCTCCTGTGAGAGGAAGTACAGGTGGTCAGGTTAGGATACATCCACCAGTTTATAAGCCTTTGGATGGAGATGTTCTTCCTTTAATTAGCTGATCCCAGCCAATAGCTAGAAAACTTAGACCCTCACCTGCCAGGTGACAACAGACTCAGATTATGTCAACCATCACAGATAAAACCACAAGAGGATATTTCCAGGGAGATCTTCTAGGAATGACAGCTGTGGCTGAAAGTGCATCCACATCATAGTTTGGATATTCAAGAATATTTACTTGGAAACAGATGAACAGAAGATGCTCCTAGTGAGTTGAACATGAGGTGACAAGAGAGCTAAGGCAAAGCAAATTCTAGAAGTGATAGTGTTATTAGTGAGCACCATGAAGTGGTCAGGCCACTTGGGCAGCAGGCTGCTTGACTACTTGTAGCAGGACGTCTATAGTATGTAACAGAGCTTGAGAAGCATGCGGAAACTCAGTACTAGGCATATTCACTAAATGGGTATAATTATACCAGGACGTACCTGGAAATGCCATACATGAGGCAAAAAAAAAGGAAGAAAGAAATAACCTTCTGGGTTTGTCCATGTATAGTGAATAAAGTGCAGCTTGGAAAGAGCTGCTTTCTCCAATGGCTACTCCAACTCTAACACCAAGCTTAAATACAGAAGGTCACAGAGTCATATTTCATTTTGTTTTGTCCAGGTCCCCTTAGGCAGAAAGGAAGAGCAGTGAATTGTAGTAAGTGCAACAGATAACTGTAAATTGTCTTTCATTAAACACCATCATGTCATTTATTGCTACGAGAACTACACAGAGTAAACATGCTTTCCTGTGTCAGGTGATTCTCCAAGGACTACAGGGTTGGCAGGAGCCAAATAACTATCACTAAAACCATTCTGCAGAGGCTGAGCCTGTGTCTTTATCAGAGTAACTGTTGTTTGTGGGATTGTCTCATAAAAGCTGTTTTATTCCCAACCACAAGTTCAACAGGGAGATGGGTTTATACTTCCTCTGGTTAGAGATGATCTGTATAGTCCACAATGCTCCTCCTTCCTCACTTAAATATATTTTTAAAGAGCTGTATTATGCCTATATATATACATATATTTATTTTTTAATCTGGATGTACATGCTCCCCTTGCTGTAAGAACAAAAATTTCAAAATTAAGCTACCCTTGAACTTTACCAAATGGCATTGTACAGAACCTCTCAGATGAGACGATGAAAAGAACATGAATTTTTTAACACTTAGACACTTGCTTAAATTATAATTTTTGGTTAGAAAAGGCAGAATTACTTCTTCATCAGCCTGCCTCACACTTGCATTACAGCAACATTCAGCATCAGCAACAGTGTCATCTAGGGCAGCATGGCTCCAAGAAGGACAGAGCCCAACTGAAGCATCAAATTCTTCCGGGGGGCTGCAGTGTAGTCCCTCGTGAAGCTCATCAGGAATCACAAGCACAGCCACATTAAGGCTCTCTGCACTAAGCAGTAGGTTCTTCCTGACAGCAACTGCTCACTAAAGGTGATGAGTGAAAACGAGAGAGCCGGTAGGTTTCCAGAGGGCAAGGTAACTTTTCAGCCATGGACTGATACCAAATACACACTCAGCATTCCTAAAACCTTCTAGAGAGACCACGTTCAAAACAGACTGAGGGTGGGCTGAGCTGGGCAGTTACCAGCCATATGCTTTTCTTTTCATCAGAAAGCCTACATAAGAGCATCTATGAAATTAAAGCCTTGCAATATACAAATACAAAAGCATCACAGTATCAAGGAGTCAAGAAATCCAGAATAGTGCCCAGAGCGTATTTGAAATTGTCTTAGTCTTCCTTTTACAGTAGTATAAGCCTGTAATAATACAAGAGAACTAGAGAAAAGAAATCTCCCAACAACAAGAGATGAACTTTACTCCCTTGTGCATTTAGCCATTAAAAAAAATAAATAAGTGTTCCAGTGAAGCTCTACTGTAGAGTCAAGGAACAAAGTATGTGAGTTAGAAAATGACAAGATCACTGATAACTTGAGGGAAACTCCAAGAAGTTAGAAAATATTGTGAAAATTAAGTAACTTAATTCATCTAATTCTAGGAAACAAATACCTTCTGCAGGGTAGTAAAACAGCCTGAATACATTTCTATTTAGATTACAAAAATTAAACTATTAAACTACTGAACACAACAGCTATGAAACCAGAAACAATGCAAATGTTTGAGGTCCAGACCTGCATTGGATTGAAGCTGATAGCAAGGGTTCCCTGCAGACCATCATGTTTTGGTTGTGGTGCTCCTTACACACATTGCCCAGTCCATACAGCCCTTCTATACCATTAGTACAGGGTAGGCTCATCTTCTGTATAGGTGGTGAACATTCACCTTGGCTGCTTTATTGCTTTTTCACGTCTTGTGACAAATTTACAAAGAGCTTCTTTATAGATTTTCTGCCACCTATTAGAACAGGGAATGTAACTCCATTTTCTTTATGCATATTCTCTCTCATTTGGATCCAGGTGCCCTTCACTCCTTAAGAGCAGGGTCAGCTCTTTACCAGAGAAGAGGTGCAAGACTGTTTTTCTCAGTCTGAATGGGAAGGTATCTATATGGTGATACTGCTGCCAGCTTACATATGGCCCTTCTAGTGTTTATAATGCTTTCCTAAGAGTGCAAATATAATTCAATATAACTATAAAGCCACGTTGAATGCAATCATCCTATAGCTAAAGATACTACCTTCTCCCTCCATGCCCACCTTTTCTAAAGAGCATTAGCCACATGCCTGCTAGCCTGCTAAAACCTCTCAGCAAAATTCACAGGTTGCCGGTTAGTTTCTGGCACCCTCTCACCAAGCATTAGCTCTGTGAGGTGCTGAATTGAGCCACATTGATGGGAAGGATACAAGGGAGAAGACTGATTCACCATGCGCAGTCAGGCAGTGGCATAATAGGGAAGAAGGGAAAGTATTTTTTCCCTGCTCCAGCCCCATGAAGAAAGCAAGAGAGATGTGTCACATGAACAAGAGGAAGGACAGGGACATACCAGACCATTAGAGCTTAACGAGCCGTTGATTAATCTGTTGTTGGCATTTAGTCACAGGAGGCAGCAGAACAGAAGAGAACCAGTGGCAAAAGGAAGGATGTCTCCAGAGATTGTCTAGAGTTTGGTGGGTCTGCAAACAAAGTTACTACATGCCTTCAATGGTCGTGCTAAACAGCTGTTTCATTATTTATGTAGTAGTAGCATATGAAGATTTGGCTTCTTAGAAAGAGTTTGTTTTGTTTTTCTTTTCCTAGACATCCCTGAATTCCTGCAACTGATATTTATATCCTAAAGGGATTTCATCAAATGCCCTCCCATGACAAACTGTTTTCCATAAAGCCTCAATCTGATGAATCTCTCAGCTACAGCAGGTCACTGCAGCCATACAATGACATCGTCAGGGACAGGCACTTATACAAGACAGTAAGGCAGTTTCATCCTATACAAGCAGAAAAATTGTAGTGATCTCAGCTGAATTTCTAGCTATTTCAGTTACAACACTTCATTCTGGAGCTGCTTTTATCCTCTTGGTGCAATTTTCCAAGTGGGGCTTGACACTGTTTGCAAGAAGTACACTCAACAAGAAAGTCTGTGCACTATTGGTAGAACTGCTGGAAAGCTGCCTGCATTACTGAAGAACCCAAAGATGGCCTGAACTACAACTGCTTCCCAGCCCTGCCCCATATTTCAGCAGCAATCTCCATCCTTCCAAGGCCATAGGCCACTCCAGGACGTTGGCTGCAAGTCGGACAAAGCCTTGAACATCTGCTCTTTTGATTCCATACCTCTGGCAAAGGGATATTCTTGTAACCTAGATATTAGTGATGATGCCACCACGTAAGTCCCTTGTGAATACTGCAGGAAGCACAGCGATCTCCCATTTGTTTCCTTTCTGCCAACCTTTCTTCATTCACAAGCCATGCTAATCTTCATGTGTGTGATCAATGTTTCTGCCACTTGGACTCTGAGCAGAATCCTCTTTTGAATACTCATTGTTCAAGTCCCCTTGGACCTCCATAGCCTCCCTGAAACAACAACTCTGCTCTGTTTCGGTGCTGCAGAAGGTACAGGAGACAAAAGATTATCCAGAGCTCCCAGAATTGTGGCCGAAGCATGAGAATGGCTACTGCATGGCTGCTTACTGCTAAATGAAACTGACCCTACAAACATGTGACAATATCCAAGGAAACACTCAGCTAAGCTTTCTACTACTCTATGACAAGGTGGGTTCAGAGTTAATTATTTTACCTTTCTATGTGAGAAAAAAAAATTAAGTACCCAAAAGAAGAGACTACGAGATGAACAGACCCTCACACTTACTGCCTCTGGCATAAAATTCTGTAGTCTATTCATTAGCTACTTCTGGGTCACTGTTCCTGCAATGTGCTTTTAATATCCTGAGTCCATCTTCCCCAATGATGCTAAAATACAGACATTATATAAGTAGTTTAAAGTTGTTTTTGGAAGCTGTAGGTATCTCAATATAGAGAGATATGGACCCCTACTGAAAAGTAAATAATTTTCACATTAAGTCATAACACACAAACTGATGTATACAAGATGCACAGTAATATATGCACTGTTAGCTTACCATGCATAGATTTGAATAAGTACTTGTACATATTTTTCTTGAGAGTAGCCTGCAAGCATCTACTGTTTTTGGTAGGATGAAATGCCAAAATTGTTCCAGTGTGAGAGATTTGGTTGGGGTGAGTTTTTTTTTTTTTTAATCCTACATGTCCTTACTATTCACATACCACACAGATTAGCCAGAGTAACAAATCCAGACTAAGGTGCTGTAGGAGAAGCAAAAAAAGTTTGTTTCTACCACCAGAAAGACATCTTTATCTTGTTATCACGTTACATTTCAGAGCAGCCACTTCTGCTTCTCTATTTTTACCATGTTTACTGTGGAAAAGTTCCAGTCCTAACAGAGGCCTGTGAATGACACTGTAATATGTCCGTTATTGCACATGAAAGCAATCAGATAAAAATGTAATTGTAATAAAACTGCCAGACATTCAATTACAAACCACCACAGTTTTCAAGTGACAAGGAATCCCTGGCCCTGAACAATTTGATTAGCTTCAGTGCTGGCCCTGCTTTGGGTACAGGTCAGATGGCCTGAAGAGGTCCATTTTGGCCTAACTTCTATGATTGTGAAGTGATAGTTACCAAAGTGAAATATAAACTATTTTGAAGGATCATGCAATATTAACTTACACCTTCAAATTGAACCCTTTATGTATGAGGGGAGAGAGGTCTTTGAACTAAAGGTGAGAACTTGAGATCATTAAAGTAAACTACAAAATTTCCATTGATTTCAGTGGAATGCACTGTTATTCTAAGAGCAACCAGAGTCCTTCTGCCATGTAAATATACAAATGCATGTGAACATATCTTGAAAGATATATCTAGTGACTTCTAAGGTACTGATGCTTTTCATGCTGAGTTGCCTTGTTCAACTCTGTACATCAAGCATTAATAAAAACTAACACTGATATACCTAAAGGGTGGGAAAAAACAGTCCATATATTACTGATGAGGAGGAGAAAACCTGGACATGATGATTTTCTCACTTAAAAAAACATGGCATTGGAAGAGCTACTGATAGAAAGCCGGCAGTCCCGACTCACGCTCCCTTCCTTTCTTCAGTGCTGGGATGGAACTGAAATGTCAGTAAATGGGAACTAGTGCAAGCTACAGCCCATCAGGCCAGGAGTCCTTTTAATGCCCCAGCACGGAAGGAACAGTTTATGGCTTTCATACAACCTTTGACACCCTATTTGCAAGTTTGAGAGATGACTGCTGTAATTTGTCCTAATGCCCATCCCCTGGCTTGCTCACAAATTCAGTTTCACTGCTGTGTCTATATAATACCTTAAATATTGGCAATATAGTCTCCATTCAGCAGTTAGAGCAAGTATGAAGTGTACTGTAGTAAAACAAGCAGCTGTACCCTACACAGAATAGTTCAAACCTCCAAATGAAATACTGAAATGAATCTCTACAGTGCATCTAGCTTTATTGCACAGAGAGATGAGTCCATGAAGACCATATACACAGAAGCATTATTTTTTGATGGAAGTATAGTACTTAGCTAAAAGCAGTTCTGACTGGTTTTCGTGTGCTCCACTTGTAAGTACCATGTACCCAGCTGTCCCTTTTACACAGCTTTATGTATCATTCTATGTATTATTTATACTTGGAAAAGGGAGAGCCACACAGGAGTCAGAACTCGTTTACATATCAGTTATGTAGTAAGTTATTGATGCTATTGTGTAAGAGGTATTTTTGTTTATTCAGCAGTCTTGTAATCCACCGATGACAAAAAAATAAAAAATGAAGTTTCAATTAAGAGACAGTTGTGATATTTCCCAAAACATATATTATATTTCTATATTGATTTAATGGCCTGTTACTTTTAAAGTGACTGTTTTTAAAACAGTTGCAGATAGTTGCCTTTATTATTACAAAAGCACTGTCAGATGTAGAAGTATGGAATTAGAGTACTTACATTAAAGAAAATTAAGGCAGAATGCCCATCTTCTTAACTTTATATTCCTCTATTAGAGGCCCATTCTTCATCTTTTTCCTTTCAAATGTAAGGGAGCTCAAAAGACTTAACCAGGTTTAGTTTAATAAGAGAAAATAAGAGGACTGCCACACAGAAAATGACTAAATTATGCTCAGTTTAGGGGTTCCACTTTTCTCTTTTGCCTCAGGCTTTTGGGACATTAAGGCCATATTATAAATCCTGGTCAGTGCTTTTTTCTAAAGAGCAGAAATGAGAGTTTATTAGCATCACAGTGGTTGCCTCAATAATGACAAAACAGTTGCTCATTACTGCTCATTAGATTCATATTAGATTCATTTGCAATAGCAATACATCTTCTATTCATACTCGATTGCAAAACAACAGATATGATTTGACACCTGCTGTAGTACAGAATTCATTAGAAAGTAATAATACAAATAGGAATTCAACGGATGGACTGATGAGCCTAAAATTTGTCATTTAATGTAGAATTTATATAGGATAAATACCACAGCAGGAAATCAGCTTTTTCAAATCATATGTGTCGCAATAAAATATCACACATCCATAGATGCATATATGCAAAGAGCAGACAGATATACAAACAAGAAAATTAACAGTGCCATATGCCGTGTATTATGTGCACAGTAATATATATGAGCTGTTTCTGGTGATGTCCCTAACATATAGATTAATGTAGTTACAAATTTTTAAGAATCAGAGAAATTGAAAAGTTACAATTTCCGCAAAATATTAAGTCAACAAGTAAACAGCTCAGATGTTCCCCTGAAAACTTCTATTTCAGTAGCAGCCTGCACTCAGTTTGTCCCAGTATTTAAACGATGTTTTCTTAATTTACTTGACTAGCGCATGACCATTATTGTACCACTATGTCAGAAACACCGAACTAATGAAGGTGCTTCTCTGGGCTGCAATCTTTCTCCAGAAAATTCTCTCAGACAAAATTATCTCAAAACTCAGCGGTTCTTGCCTTCTTTCCTGAGCATGGGATCAGAGTATACACAAGTAATAGGTCTTCACATCATGGAAAGTATAAAGATAGGTTGATTTCAAAATCTAACCCTGCGTACCCTAAAATAATTCACATTATATTACCCTGGGCCTCATTATTACCTTTCATGATATTTCTGATGTTATTCCACAAGGTACAAAACAAATATCTCCTTTCTATCCTCTGAGCTCCTATCAAATTAATTAGTTCCCCACTACCTACTGTTCATGCAAAGGAGCTTCTGTTTGTTCTTACCCCACAAGGCTCCAATTCTCTGGGGCAGGGAGGGATATTTTGTTTACTCTGCCTCTGGAAAGAGTTTTCTTCCTAATATATTTTCATACATATTTCTTACAGGAACCTGATTCCAGTAGAAGAGGTCTTCTTCCAACTCAATTAACTGTCAATCTAGCTCTGCTTTCCACAGCAAAACTGAATTTGAGCATTGCCCTCTGCCTGCATCATTTTAGAGATACCATTCATGATTTAATGCTTAAGGAATATAGAAGACAGTAAATATGAATTCACAATGAAAGACTGCCAAATATGTATTCTGAATTTTGCCATAAAAGTACAACTAAGGCTAGATGGACCTGTAGAAATCCTTAGCTGGTAAAATACATTTCAATCCTATCACCTTTAGTGAAGCTGCAACCCTTTGGGCCAGCTGAAAGGCAGTGCGCTCTATTATTGACTTTCTTTCCTCTTTCCAGAAGAATACTTATTGCAAACAACAAATATTGCAGGACAGTCTTCAGTTTGAGAACTGTTACATATGATTCAATTGAATTTCAGTTCTCCACATTAGACCTAAAGAGCAACAGCCCGAAATCTGAAGCCACCTTCAATCTTCAATACTTTGGTCCCTTTTCTGTCAGAACATTGTTTTCATCTTAGTCTGCCTTAAGGGCATTCTGCTTTCCTTCCCTACAACTCCTGCTGGAAGGCCATGCAGACCTACATTTGTCTGATGAAGGAGTCTTGCACAAACATGGCCAGCTTGCATTCATTTGGCTTAAGTTAAAAAAAGATGGGTGGTAAAGTTTATCCTTCCATAGATACAGTTCTGTATCTATTTTCGACATATAGTTTCTATATATTCTCTAGAAAGTAATTGTATCTCCTGTTAATTTGGCTTATTTAACCTCATAAGCCTTTGAGCATAATATTTTTGAACCCTTTTGTAAGAAAGGCTTTTTCGTTCCCCTGAATCAACTTCTCTACACTCCGGCAAAATTAGAAAATTTTGTTCTGTTTCTTTTACATCAATACTCCAGTGCCTCACAACTTTATATTCATCAGCAAATTGTATAAGGAGATTTCTGCTTTGTCGCTGTTGCTCATGAAGTGAGAAATAATGAACTAAACAGGTCCAGAGGTAAATCCTAGGAAATTTTAGGGGTGGGGGTGGGGGGAAAAAAACTTTCATCCACAGTCTCCCCTTCCAGTTTGTCACTTCTTGCCCATTTTTCCACTGTTTTATACTAAACATTTATTTTCTTTGCTGTCTGTAAACTATAGAAGTTGTTGACCTATGTCACCTAACAAAATACACAAAGCATGTAACAGAAAGAATACTAACAAAGCAGTGTTTATGAAAAGGCATACAAGTATTCCTCCTCCACCTAAGTAGGCACTGCTTTTTCAGGACCTCTGGAAGCTATGCAGGATTATTTAAAGGTTATTTCAATGCACGATCTCTTATCCCTCCTTGTCAAAGAAGAGTCATATGCAGTTACTCTAAGAAATATCTTAAAACAACAGGTCTTTCCTGGTTCAGCCAACCATTAGAACAGCATTTCTAAACAAGTTTCTAAGAGTTACTATAAACACTATATATTAAGATGTCACAGGAGCACAGCAAAGACTCACTTGAATAAGTTAACTGCTTTTAAAATCATCTGTTAAGGAAATTGCTAACATGATCACTGGAGAAATCAGAGCCCCAGATACTGCATGTACTAACCAACATCACCAAATTACCTTATCAGTCTCCTTTCACAGCTATGGCTCTGCTCGTGGAATTGGCTTCATGGCAATGGGTGGTGGAGCACTGTCAGGTTTTCACGCTGCTGGAAAAATGGCATATCACCATGTTATTAGATTTATTATACAGTCTATTTGCCACTTCACCACTGTTTAATTTTTTTTTTTTAAACCGAATTGGAAGCAGTCTGAACAGTCATTAAAATGCAACAGCTTCCTAATTTCTCCTGGGAAAGAAGGTATAAGCACCCTGCCTCTTTCATTCTGGATGTGATCTGAGAAATAACAATGCAAATATATTAATATTGCATGGTCAGGACTACTTTCTATTAATATGCCATTAATATAATGACCTTTGCACTACATTTAAAGGTTACGAAGATCAATATTTATTCTTAGGTCAGGGGAAAAAATAATAAAAAAATCAATCTTGCAGTAAAATGAGTCATTTAATATATCCCATCATAATAATTAAGTTTATATATATAAAGTAACATTGATATGTGAATAATGGATGCTATGACAGATGAGTTTCCCTTCTCAAACAGCTTTATGTAGATAATCTCAGAAACGGAAAGACTAAATAAGTATATGCACCTTTCTCCCTGAGTGCTTTGCCAAGTTCCTTTTTCCCCTACATCTTTTCACATACACTGCTATGTAGAAAAACAAGAAGTCCTATAGACCTAAACCTATAGACTTACAGGTCCTCCTATAGACCAAGAACACTGTTGTGCTACTGCTAGCATTCCTGTAATTTCTTCATTTCCATTTCTAGATATCCCTTGAAAAGGGCCTAGAAACTGAGGAATCTTTCGTAGCTGTTCCAAGCATTATCGCTCGACTTTAATGCTTTGAATAAAATGTACAGAAATGCCAGTGGATACAAACATACTTATTTTCTTCGCAAGGCTGTGATAGCTTCAATTTAACACAATTTTTGTGTGTTCTATAAGCATTTTATTTTGGAGGGGAACGACCTAAATAAAAAGATCAGAACAAGAGAAAGAAAAACATGTTTGAGCTGCCCATATGAGAAACTTATTAATACATTACATGTTTCATCGTAAGTGTGAATCATCATCAGATAACAGCAATAGCAATAATCCATACATAGTAACTCTCAAAGAACCTTAAAACAAGCCACCCATACTGCTTCAGATGGATAAAATTAGACAGATATGAAATTATTCCTATAAGGTCAGCCAGTAGTAGAGCCAGGATTAGGATTCCTAGAACTACTCCCATAAGGAAAATCATCGCTGATCCCCTTCTCTTCTCTAAACAGCAGACGTTCTGCTCTCCCTGCAAATCCAATCCATTCCCACAATAAACTTACATCAACTCTTTGCACATTTCTGAAAGTAAATAAGCGTGGCTAATTTTTTTCCTTCAATGCTCATAAATAGTTTCTTTCTAAAGGTATGAGCAGTAAGGCCTCTGACATACAAAAAAGATAAGGAACACACCCAGGGTCTGAATGTCTTTAGTTACCGTGATAGGAACTTGTAGACAAGTTACAGAGACTAGAGCAGCCCCCCCTAGGACTTTCTTTTCTGGCCTGGCAAAGGGCAGCATGGGAGTCGTTCATTCAGTCAGGCTACTTGGCATTAAAGCAAATGTCACATATTGCCATTGTCATCTTCTCTATTTTAATAGAGCATTTCAAATAATTTGTTTGCAGTATTATATTTAAGATGGAAAGTTCTGAGACCTGTGCTTTTTTGAGTTTTCTTTAGAGAAAAGCAGATTCCCTACCCGCCTTTTAGGAGTCTCAGCTGTTTCTTCTGCTCCCTTTAACACATAAAAGCCTTTAATAGTTTGAACTTATTGTGAGATGCAAAATACAAGAACTGTCTACATGGAAAACCTTAATCAGTCAGGAAGTTGGTAAATTATGTCTTCATGTCATCCATATTGAGTGTCCATTACTCCTGGACATAGCACATTAACTGACTCATTAGCTATTTCAAACCATATGGACTTAGGTTTGGGTGGGTTGCTCTGATAATATCCTGAGGTGAGCTTCCTAATTATTGTAATTATGTGATCTCAATCATGGGGCCAGTCACACAAAATAGCGTCAGGAATCTTTAAAACAGGTGTCAGTGCACCTAGACAGTGACTGAGTTGAGCAACATGCCCCCTGGATGTTGAAGACCCCTTGATACTGCAAAAAGTAATTACTTTAAGAGTTCTAAGAAACTGGCAGCAAATACAGTAACAACTGAATAAGCACAGCAAGTGCACAGGACTGCATACCCATGCACAAACACACATGGATTTCTCTGCAGAAATTTAGAAAGTTTGATGCCTTGCTGTCAATGGCCTTAATACAAAGATGTTACAACTCTAATGTAAAATTAGATATCATATTTTAATCAATAAGGACATGTGGGGTGATTAAAATTAGAAGTACTAAAACTTCACTGTTAAATAACACAGAAGCATCTCAGTGATACAGTGAGAGAAGTTACACGTTGTTCACCTACCATAACAACTTTAAGGAGATTTGTGTGTGCAGCTACAAGATCTCATGTAATTTACTTTTATACTCAAGTTCAGATTTGAGGAAAAAGAGAAAAAATAAATGGAACACTCATCTAAAATTTAGAGTATACTACTTTGAAACAAACGTAAAAACAAATGCAGCCTCAGGACACAGCTAAAATAGTTTGTTGTATTATTAAGTACTTAAAGAAAATGCTTACTCTGGGAGTATTTCATGACACAGAGAATGCAATTCGTATTAACATTATGTGTTTTTTTTCACCCTCAGAAACTTATTCTAGCAAAAGGAGTAGACTGATCCTTTTGAGCCCCGGATCAGGATAAAACTCAAATTTGCTCCTTCTACTTTTGAAATGCCTCTTAGGCACCTACATATTCTAAAAGTCAGACACTTAGCAGGACAATATAACCAAACATACAACTAGACTGGGGAAACCATATATTTAAAAGCAGTTTGTGAATGTGAACTTGATCCAAGATTTGAAGTGATTTACACTTGTATCTTTACCTCAAAACTAGACTACCACGTCTACGTTACTGAAGAACCAGTCCATAATTTTAGTAGTGGTTACAAAACAGCACAGAAAGCACAGCACCACTACTTTCTTCTGCAATAGCATAAGAATAACAACTATACCTGTATCAACTCTGCAGAGAAGCACAGAAGACTTGTTCAGATATCACACATCAATATACATACAGTAAACAAAATAAAGAAATAAAATCCTGAAAGTATACAACTGCTAATACAAACATCCAACCAGTTTGTTATATCACTTCTAAAATATCTTTTGGAGTAACTAGAAAATACCCACCTGAGCTGCATGAACAATTAACTCCTCACCAGTAGGGCCTGTGGCTTTCAGCTGCTAGCAACAATGCACCATTAATAAATAAAGTAAGAGTAATTTCATTTTCAGGGCCTGTGTCTTGAGCCTCCAACACTGACACCTTTAAGGAACATGAGTTTATTCCAACAATAATATATTAAACAGCAGTTACAGTAGTAAATATTTAATAGATGAAAATACACACTAATAGAAGAAAGGGAAACCTCTTCCTTTACCTTTCATTCAGATTCAATATTTCAGCGTAACTTGAACAGCAAGCCTTACATTTCTTCCTTTATCCTGTTAAAAGAAGAGAAGAAAAAAATACTCCACAGAAAACAACTGTTCCTGACTACATGGGTCACACTCAGTTGCGTGCTAACAGGATTTGTATGTTTTTACTCTTATTAGCATACACACCTTTCTCCTATAAGGATTCTTGAATTTAGCAGTAATGCTTGTTAAAGCTTGAAGCTTCCACCATAGTCAGGGTTTCCTGAAAAACAAACAAACAAACAAAACCCATATATACCCATAATTAATTTAGCCATTCATCTCCCCTACATCACATTCCTAAACTGTTAATTTGAACCAACTGTGAAGAGGAAATGGAGGCTTTAACTTGACTAATGAAGCTCATGTTTCTTGGGAGGGTTGTTAATTGTCTGATGATAAGTAGGAAAAAAAAAAAAAAAAAAAAGGAAGCCTTGTCTCCAGTTTGGCCCAACAGGAAATTTTCTCAGTCCCTCCTACAAAGCACAGCAATGGCCTATTTATAGGGTAAAGATGGCCTCCTATTATTTTTTTGGTCAGAGTTTTTCTCAGGTAAAATTATTGAAGTTTGTTGCTTTTTCAGAAGTTATATGCTTAATGCTTAAAAAGAAGAGCTGTATGAAAAAATCATTACCAAAATTTGTGGGTTTTTTAATTGGTTCATTAGCTATGGTTCTTTATTAATAAGTACCTGGATTCAGATAATTTTATTATTCAGGATTTTAATGTATCTAGGAAGTTACCTCTTCTTAGTAAGTCATTCTTTGTTTATGATACTTGTAGTTTCTGTTATATTTCCATGCATTTATCTCTAAAGGCTTTTAACTCTTCTAATAACGATAAAAGCTTAAACTTCTAAACAAAATCTTTCTTAAAAAAAAAAATTCTGCTGTGGAATCTATTTTCTGTGACTTGTACAATATATGTTACTAGTCTCTTTATATTATACATTAAATTACACAATTTTTAAAATATATGATATCTGAAGATAAATAAGACTTCACATGGCCTTGTCTCAGGGTAGCATTTGAGTTATAAACTCAATTTCTTCTGGGTGTTTGCAGCTTTGAAGCTGAAAGCGCTCTTTTCCAGTACTTCAGTTTTAGCTACCTGTACTGTATTTTTGTTGTATGAGTCAATTGGATGTTATGTAGCCTACCTGAAGCTCTCGAAAAGAGCAATATAGCATATGCTATGCTCACTAACAATGAAACAAGCCCTGGTATTCCCCGTTCCTATTTTCACTTTTGCTCTACTGATGACAGTAACATACTCTATAGCCATAATTTATTACAAATTTTCAGTTTACTGCTAAATTATAGTCAGTGAAGATGTTCTGGATTTTGTTTGTTCTTGAACTCTTGGAATCATCACAAAAAGTGCCATGGTCTGTTACTGGAAAAAAAAAAAAGAGCCATTGCCTGGAAGATGTGGTAGTTCAGCTAGAAGTGCAGTTAAACAGCTATTCAGGGCCCTCTTTGCCAAAATGAAGTCTGAAGATGAGACCAAGAACAAGGAGTGGCTGGCTGTGTGGATTACAATGATACAGTACAAAGATCTTGGCTAAGTGAAGCCCAAGGAAAAGCTTTTTCTGGGCCTCCAACTTTAAGGTGTATGTTCAAGCCTATTGTGGCAATAAATACAGAGTTCCACCTGAATTGCTGCCTATCACAGACCTGTTTTGTATTTTAGTCTTTGAGGTAGTCTTTGAGGGCTTGTAGCTGAGCAGGAAGACTTTTTCTAAAATTAGAAGGAAATGGAAAGATCACACTTTCTGCCACAGGCTTCCCATGCAGAGAGTGCTGACTGGGTGGGCCCTGTTAGTAAAGCAAAGATCATACAAAATGTCTGCTTGGGGTCAGTGGTGTGTCCTGGGAGCAAAACATTTGAAAATATATACATACACACACCTCACGTTCAGTGTCCTCTGACTAAAAAGTTAATGTCCATCAGCTAAAAAGTGGTGATGGGATTGGCCCACAACATGGTCTCCTGTGGGTTTCCCCTGCCTGCAGTAATGACCCATGCTATGTGAAGTGACCATGTCCTTCTCCCACCTTGCACGTTATTTTCTGTGAGTATCCTTACTTCTGTGTGTGAAAGGGATCCTGGGGTATGGCCGGGGTACACCAGTGGACCTATCCTGAGGTAAAATTGAATGGGTGGCACCACAACAGCGCTGTGACTTTGGTGCAGCCTTTAAAGTGCTCACTGTGCCCCAACCGCCCTGTCAGAGTTCTCTTTTCCCCGGGCAGGGAGCAGTCTGACCAACTACTTTGATACGTGTGAAAGCACTTCAAGGAGGAAAAAAAAAAAAAGTTTCCTCACTTGCAACGTGCAGCCCGAGGCGTGGAGATCGGCGGTGCCCTGGCGGGGTCAGGGTCAGAGGAGCCTCCCGACCCCAGCCCCTTCAGGGCTGCCCTTCGCTGACGGCGGGCTCCTCCGGCCGGGGCTGCGGGCGCCCGCTCGCCCTCCCGCCTTCCTGCCCTCCCTACTTGCCTGAGAGGCCGGGCGGACTGAAAGGGAGCCGGGGCGGGACCGCCGGGCGGGAGGGCGGGCACTGCTGGCTACCCGGCCCGGCCCTTCCCGTGCCTCCCGACCCGTCCCGTCCCGTCCCCGCCCCGGGGCTTCCCGCGGGAGGCAACGGCACGGCGGGACGGCTGGGCCCCGCCTGGGGGCAGCTTCTCGCCGCCAAGTTTGGGGCCGGCCGAGGTGGGTGAGGGGACGGCGGGCGGCGGGGCCGAGCCGGGGCTGCCTGTCCCCGTCCCCGTCCCCGTCCCTGGTCTGTTGGCGGCCCGGCGGAGGCCGCTCGGCTGGCAGGCCGCTTGTGCGGCGGGGATCAGCCGGGATCTTGCTTCTCCCGAGGGAAGGCAACAACTTGTCTCTCGTTTTGTCCCCCTCCAGGTGCCATGCCGCCCAAGGAGCGCGGCAGGGGCCGGCTGCCGGTTCCTCTGCCAAAGGACATGATCCTGAAAGACACCGAGGGAAAAGTCTGGAGGCTGGGCAGCCAGATCGGCCAGGGAGGATTTGGTTTGATCTATCTAGGTAAAACACCGGCGGTAACTAACAGGGGTGACATGAATTTCTTTTAGCTTTCTGACCTGAACGGTACAGAAAGAGGTTTAAACAACTGGTTGCCGTTTCCATACCAGTGATCACCAGTGCCAGAGGGGGGTTTTCTGACTTCTGCATCCTGCTGTGGGGTGTCCTTGTTCAGAAGTTTGCTGGGGGACCACCGTGTTCTCCACGGACCATGCTGCCCGGTTTGCTGGCTCCAGGTGTGCTTCCTTCTGGAGCTTGTGTGGGTAGGCAGGGTGCTGTCAAAGGCCAGTGAAGAGCACTGCCAGGAGATGCTGTTCAAAGTGATGGTGGAGCTTCTGTAAGCAGCCACGTTGGACGTAATGGGTTTCTGGTTACTGGAAATATCTTCTGACTAAAATTTAAAGTCAATTTGCATCAAAGAAACATAACAATAGCAAAAGGTAGCAGGGTGTTGCCTCTGGATTAGAATTTTATTTTTCACCAGAGGCGTAAGTGCTGTTCTTAATTTGTTCTTTCCTGGATATGTTTCCACATTTTCTTCAGAAGAAGCTGCTGCATTTCACTTGGTCTGTGTTTTATAAGCCATGAATTGTTCTGAAAGGCAGTTTGTAAAGTGGCCTGGGTCACTGGAGAAGATATGATATGTGTTGCTGTTGCTGGTCCTTAGGAAAGAGCAAGTGCTGTTTTCAAGGCAGTATTATGAACTTTTTTTCCCTACATTGTACTGCTTGTGTACAGTACCTACAGGCAAACTATCCATAGTGATCTGTCAGGGACTAGTTTGTACTTGTTTTAAGGTAGCGGTAAAGACTTACCTAGAAGCAGTTTAGTACATCATCCGTGGAGCCAAAAATGATCCTATTAAGTTAAAAGTATGTTAACTCTGTATTTGGAGTACTAGCGTTTAAAACAATAAGCAAGCCACCTTAATACTTAAATTGATTTCCTTTTATGTATAAATCAGCTGTATTTTTTAAAGCTTTTCCTTTCTTTTGTATTTCTGCCCTGGAAAATACAGTTGCTGCCTCCTCCCCTTTTTTTTGTAAATATTTCTTTACTTCTGCTAGTGCAGTTTGTTTTCCACTTGTGTTTTTTTTTTTTCTGCTTTATCTCTTAATGCTATTTCCTTCATACTGAGTGATGCATCTGGAAAAAAAAATGTTAATACATTGTTATACAGCATGAGCTTTCCACTTAGCACGATTTCCAGATTTCTTTATGAGGAGACCAGTTTTCACTAAAACAGGCATCCTGTCATGCATCTTTTCAGTTCTTTTGTCTTTAGTATGAAAAAAGATGTTCTTCACGCAGGTTCTTCTCTGCACAAATGTGCAGAGCTGTGCTAGATTCAGTGTGGTTTCATGAAGGTGAAGATGTCTGTCAGTGTCAAATTGTAGGATCAGGCACCAATAGTTGCGCTTCCCACTAGTAATGTATGGCTGCAGGAGGGTGAACATTTTTACATATGCATCTGGACTTCAAGTTTGAGTGGATAAACTTTTGAGAGGGGGGGAAAATATGGTGTGAACTGGCTTTTAGAATGAAGAGTAGAATACACTTTGTTCCACTGAATGCATGTGTAAATGAAGCAAAAAGATTTCAGTAAAACCTAAATGCCACTGCTTCTGCTTTCCTACAGATGAAGTAAACACAGTCACTGAAAACAGTGGGTAGCTGTGGCCCTCCATCTACCCTGTATTTAAGTTCTGGGTTTGTTTTACTTTGGACTAGGTTTGGTGTGGTCTGCTGCGCAGAATTTCTTCACCAACTATGTGGTTTGAGGCTTATTAAACAAACTATTTTGAATCCTTACATTTCTCTTAAGAGTTGGAGTCCATCTGCTAGGCTTCTGTAGTGGTGGTTCTGGTTTTGTTTCTTCTGGAATTTTTGTAGCTCGTGCATGCTCGAGTCAGCAAACTGAACCAATGGGGATGATAAGGGTTTCAACAAATGGCAGTTACAGAGGAGTCAAAGGTTAGATGCTCCTAATATTTACATTCTTTATCCTTTTGATATATAGATAGCTTTTTACGGCCTTTGAAACATCAGTTTGTCTCATTTGAGGCATGCTGTGCCTAGAGAATATATGAAAATTGGTACAATAAGAAAATAAAGATTAGCATGAGCTAGGAAGTGAAGTTGTCTCTGGCTATTGTCATTCAAGAATAAGCCGTGGGAGAGGTATATCAGGTGCAGGGTCAGGGTCCAAAGGAGAGGGAGACGAACTTATAAAAGGCTCCCACTGGGAGGAAGGAGTGAGAGAGCTGGGGGTGCTGTACAGAAAGCAAGGTTGTAGTTGTAGGTGTAGTTCATGAGTCACACAAAAAATGTTCCTGAATGAGAATACATCTGTCGCTTACTTCTGCAGTCAAATCACACTGGACCTTGTAGGTGGTGTAGCACATGGGATTCAAACAGTTTCATGCAGATTTGATTAGTTTTCTGCTTGATCACGCAGACCACTGAGGTGATTTCTTATACTGTGGTGTTTGTTGCAGTTTGACTCCCACTGAACTGCCACAGAAAGCAGTCAGCGGGTTAGTTGAGAATGAGAATACTATCTGGGACCCTTGGTATTACAGTTCTGGTTTTTTTAATAAGTGACAGCATAGGTGAAGAAATACAGCTGCCACTTATAATGGTATTTTTGTTTGTTTATTCTCTTCTTTCGGAAGGACAGTGAATGTTACATGTAGCAATGAACTGAAGGCCTTGTTCCCTTTGTAGCTGATCTTTTAATTATAAAAGAGGAAATCAGCAAGATTTCCTTCAAGTATCCTGACTGAAGCTTTCTCGTTTTGTCCATCTCCTTTTGTCAGGTACACGTTTATGTTATGTAACATACACCATTCAGTAGCTATTTTGAGGCTTCATCCTACAAAAGAATTTAGCCACCTGAGAGTCAGGGGTGTGAAGGAAGTGATGCACTTTTAGGAGTAACACTCTCACGTTTGCTGCTGAGGGGCACTTTCTTTTTGCACTGTTCAGCCTAGTTTTTAACATATATGCAGCGAGATGTGAGAGTGACCACTAAACTTTCAGCAAGAAACTAACGAAGAAGGAACTGCAGAGAGGTGGGCAAGACAGAAGAGTGGAGTCAGATTCGACTGACTGCCAGATATGAAGAGCACAGCCCTTTTCTAAGTAAAGGTTAACTTTGCCGGCTGTATCTTTTAATAAGTATTTTTACAGTGGTGGTGTAAAGATTTTGATGCGCGTTGTTATAGCTTAATTTCCCATTAAGGGTACTCCATACTCCATTAATCTGTAACAATGTACTTGAGAAATTTTACGGTATCTCTGCAAAATATATTTACTAGGGATGCATTCCGTGGAAGGTTCACTGAATCAAAGCCTCTGAAAGCCATTTGCTGACCCAGAGCCCTAGAATGCTAATCAGCTCTTCAGGTGCAGGGCTTCTAATTATGTGTGTGAAAGTTTCCAACATCTACAAGTTTGGTTCTCCCCCATGAACATTTTCCCTGTTTTTCTAGTTATTTTTTTCTCTTTCCTGTCTGTGTGCCATCTTGTCTATTTCTTTGTTGACTTGTTCCTTCCCTTGGATTCCCTTTGCATTTGTACCTCAACCAGAACAAATCCAGCAGCAGAAGGCTCACAAATACTGTTTCCTCCTAATGTTCCTGAAGAGCAGACCTTCTGCTGCCAGAAGCAGCATCTAGGAGCCACGTAGAGATGTTCTTTCAAATGTCACTTGTGTCATAGCGACAGCAGTATGGATCATAAGCTGGAACTACCTGTGCTGTTACATGCTGTTTTATTTTTTGGTACTGTACTGATTTGTTGTCAGGCTCCTCGAACAGAGCTGTTACCCCTTTGATAAGGTGGGGACAGAATGGGGAGCATGCAGGGAAGGACATGACGTATTGCTGGTCTCACAAAGAGTTTGTAGCCCTGTGGAGGAGAACAGCAGCAGTACATGTGGAAAGTAAGCTAGAGTCGAGGAGGGTGCTACTGAGAGCCCTACGTTCTCTCATTTATCTTCCTGATCACAGCGAGTAATTAACACCAGTCTTTATATAAATCATTCTCTAGTCCTGCTGCAAGGACTCTATTAATGCACAATTTGGACTGAAAATTTAAATGCAGAAAGGTCACACAATGTTTTGTTAAGATTCCATTGTTAAGAGCCCACTGTCTGCTCTCAGGCTTCTTTCTGATGAAAACTGGTAATTCTGCCAAATGCTTGTCTTCGTATATGTTTGTTAGATCGTGTCTGTTATGATATAACGTACTATGTTGTAAATGGGGTCTAACTGTATTATACCTGTATATTGTGATGAAACTTTGATAGGTGAAAACTAAAAGTTTTGAAACCAATTTTTGTAGCTGGCTTTGCAGCAGGTGTTTGTGTTGCTGTTTGACTGCTATGTTTGCAGGTGGTGTTACAATATGGGAAGCTCAGGAAAGGGCATATTGATAATGAATATTGATAATACAGTCACCGATACTTGTATTCTGCTTGGAGATTTGCTACCTGTATCACCTTTTTCTCCTCCCCATTTTCCAAGGGGTGGCTGATGGAGATAGATGAGGTGTGATGCTGGCCTCCTCTGCTTTTAGGCTTGGATCGCGATGTGTTCTGCTGTTGATACTCAGAGACCTGGTGTTCTGGGAAAAAAGCTGACATGTGAAAGAAAGGTTATTTGTATTTCAGAAAGAGTATGTCCTATTCTGTGGATAATTTGTATAGCCATGAGCAGGGATGCATGTGTGTCAGGGAAGAGCAGCTTTGATGGAAGCATGTTCTGTCACTGTATTCATTCCTTGGTTTGAGTTAGGAAGCAGACTAGTAACTGGTTTTAGAGAAATTAAGTACTTCAACAGTTGCTTAAATTAGCCTCACTAAAATATTTACTGTAGTGCAGCAAACAAATTAAAAATGCAGTAAAAAATGATACCTAAAGATACATGTTCAAGATGATTTTTATCAATGCAGCAGAAGAATATTAATAGCAGAAAGCTGTAATTAAAAACACTACCAGGTGACTGTCTGTTTAGGGCTGGATCTTTCTCAACCTTCAGGTGTTAAAATGCATTTCAGCAAAGGTCTCATTGTACCAGTAGATGTGAACCTTAGTGTGAAAATAAATTCATTGCCAGACAAACATCACCACAGGGAAGAGTCTTTTTATCTAGTCACTAATACTAAACTCTAGGTAATCTCCTTGTATCTATATTTATAATTTTTCACCCCATCTGTGGGCAAATTAAATCATAAATTTAGCCTGATTTTGGTACTCAGTGATCACTTAGGACTGGCCACATGTAGCAGGACCAGACTGCTTCACCTGGAAAAAATCCCCTCTTCTACAGGTTCTTGCTGGTGACTGCTTCCTCTTGAATCTTCTTTCTTCTTTTTCTGGTAGGCTTTGGAGGCAAAAAGATGCAACTTTTAAAGCATAACTCATTTTTACACAGCAGTCTAAAGTCTGTTACAAACTCTGCTGAGATCTTTGCTGTTTTGTTTTAGTGTTCTGACACTCTTGTTTGTTTTTTCATACGTATGTATGGACTTGTCATTTGGGAGCTGTTGTTTTGCTCTTTATTTGTCTACCTTGCAGGAATTCTGGTCAGAGACCGAGACCCTGGTGTGCTAAGCAAAGCTAAAAGGCAAGAGGGCAGGTTTGATTTTTACCTTCAGTGAAGGAGGTATTTCTGAGCAGTGTTATCTGTCGTCAGGAAGAACTGCGGATGAAAGATAGGGCACCTGTTGCCTTATGGAGGGCGCTCTCTTCAGCCGTCTTTGGCACCTGTAACCTACTGAAACTGGCATCGTATCTTCTGATGGGCAGTGCATCAAACTAGCAGATGGGCTAGAGCAGAATCGTGCCAGAAAACAGTTTGTGCATCAAGTTTTAAATATTAGAGGCCTGGCCTCCCATCTGAGAGTGCTGCAAGAGCAGACCATGCATAGCTTTTCTGCCTGGGGTTAAAGTATATGTCGTACCTATTCCAGCTTAGAGTAATTAACTTTGAAAGTCAAATTCCCGTTGCTGTAGAATACAAAACTTTGGCTCTAGTGAATCAAGAAGGCTTCCCAGAAAGATGAGTAAGCAGTACGGTGAAATTTCCTAGCAGTACTAAGTGTTCTTAACTTGGAGGCATTTGCAGTTATCTGCAAAACAGTTTAGCAGTTGAGCACAATTTTCCACTGAAAATGGTTTACTTGCATCTTGTGGAATATGGTTTCACAAGCACAGTAGAGGGCCATGTGTATGTAATTTGTATAATAAAACTCTAAATTCATAAAGATACCTCGAAGAAGAATCTAGAAAAAAAAATCCTAAACACTGCTCAGAGTGTTTATGAATAAATGCTCTTCTCTTTATATGAATCAACACTTCTCTCAGAATAGGGTCTGTCCAGGAAGCACTGATGCATTGTCATACACCTGAAGCACTGAAGTTCTTGGGGAAATATTGAATGTTGGGAATATTGGGAAGCGGGCTGGGAGGGTAGCTGGGAAGCCACATGCTTTGCTTTCCTTGAAATATTTGCCTTAGTACTCTCCATATGTAGGATATGTTTGAAGTTGTGTTAACTAGCCGATGCTGCTTCTGATTTATTTGTTTACATTTTGCTTTTAGAAACTATAATCCTGCAACTTGGATTATTTTCTATTGTTAGATACTCTGAGCAATGCTTTCCCCCTTTTGTCAGCCACTGAATTTAACAGCTCCTGGCTTGACTTTAGTTGGGGTCCGAATTTTTCCAGCTTTTTTATAGGCAGCCTGTAACACTGAAGTGTGGTATTTTCAAGGTTAGGTTTTATTTCTGCAAAAACTAAGCTGACAATATCACTCTCAGGATTAGTTATCCAATGAAACAAGGCAAAAACAAAATGCGAGCAACCCAAGAACTTCTGAAAATAATTTTGTTCATGTTTCCAAAACAAATACATTCTCAAAATACCCGGCAGTGGCAAAGACAGCAGCTGTGGACAGGAGCAGGGATGTTTTTTCAAACTGCCAAATCAATGCTGTTTTCTTTTCCACTGTGTAAACTTTGTCAACAAAACTGGTTCTGTGAGAGCCATTGAAAATATTTCACCATATTCCAAATGTGACTGCCACAAATTAACTGCTAAAACTACAACAAGCACGTTTGAACTGGCAAATAGAATTGGCACGTTTCTTTGTCAGACTGAATGCAATTGTGCGGAGTGGTTGTAGGAAATGGCAGTTCATCCAGAAACGCTCTTTTGTTACCATGTCATATTAACGTTTATAAAGCTCCGTTAATTAAGGTTGTGGCACTCGGCAACAAAACGGATGAGATTCACGATAAAAGAGGATGATAAGACCACAACTGCTGTGCCTGGATGAAACTAGGGAATTCTGGACATGGGTTAATGTAAGGTAGGTTATTGTGTAGGAACAACAGTTGGAAATAAGGCAGTGTGGCATCTTCTTTGCCATTATTTCAGAGTGCATTTTATATTTCTATACTTTTCAGTGGCATGGTAGCTGTGATTGTGGGATGAAGGAGAGGAAGAGAAAATAAAGCTGTGCCCTTCGCAAATGTTTTATTAGACTTTTCTTGGCACAAGGTGGAAACGGCCACAGCCCCCGCACAGATTCACCTTGCACCAGTCTTCCCAGCTAGCAATTATGCAGACAATGGTTTTGATTGTGTGTATACATTAACACCTCTTCCCCCAAATGTAAGGAAACTGTGCATCTCTAGTTGATAAAAGCAATACAAACTGTAAACTGGGAACTCTTGCATTTGTCACACTATTTTAAGATCCCGTTTGCAAACATAATCTCACCATGTAGTGCTCCTGGTACTCTGTGTGTACTTATACGCCATTAGAGACTTCCTGCACATCAGCACTGCTCTCCTGCAGGGTCTCTGCTTACTGTCCTGCAGTCTAGCACTTAACTGATTGTAATATTATAAATAGCCATGTGCTACCACACAGAACGAGGCTAGCACATGGCTAATTACAAGTATACAGTAATTAACTATGAGCTAAACTCGCAGGAGAGTATGTGGTGGTGGTCTATGAGGTATGTAATCAGACTGTTTGTTAAACCTTGGGAGCCTTTCCAGTCTGTTAAGTAACTATACATAGTAATGAGACCATTTTTTAAAAACCATTTATGTATATTTATGGACAAAAAATAGTCTGTCATATCTGAGCCGTGGTTAAAATATTGCTGCCTGTTGTAAGAAGGGTCAATTAAAATGATGCAACAGAAGGTATGAATGCAACTTCTGCTTATCCGTATGTATACAATTGAGCTTTATAAGAAGTGTAGAGTACTATCCATTGTGTGTGTAATGCCTTGTTTCATGCATGTGCAGTAAAAATGGTAATACCACTTCTCCTTTTGTGTATTTGAAAGTCATGATTTCATTTTCTGGAGCATCTGTTCCTGTATCTTGTTGAGCTTTGTCTGATTTCTCTTTCATTTCACGTTGTAACATTTTGCAGTTAGGTTTGGTTTTATTTTTCTTCAGGATATTCTTTCAATATTACTCCAAAAAGCATCCACATGGTTATAGTGTAAGAACCGTGGGGGTTAGGCCCTTTTGCTGGGCTACCTCCCGTTAATTGCTCTTCTTCATTACCCTGACAGCTGTTACTGTCTGTTCCAGATTACATGAATGAGGCCTCTCTTTATAAAATGTCAAGATGTCTGCAGGGAAGTTAGATCAGACTCTTTGAAATAACATTTAAATTTGATACTTCTTTGTATCTATCAAGCCTCTGTTAAGTAATTTGGTATTAAAATACATTTTCTTATACACAGATTCTTTTCTGATCTGTGTCAGTAAGAGAGCACATCTCATTCTGTTTGGGTAATGCGACATTGTGTACAGTGAAAACACATGGGATGTGTTCTTTTAGACTAATGTCTGCAGCTATTAACACACAGTCTACATGTAACATAAAAAAGATAAGGACCAAAGCACCTTTGCCTTAATTCCCCTTTCAGTACAAGGAAATGGTAAGAAGTAAGTTTATCAAAATTTCCTTCCTGCTTGGAAGAATAGTTTTGAATTGTGTTCTGAATGTGACTGTTACTCGCCTGAGTCTATGGATAGTTCACACCTTCCAGAGCTACTGTTTTGGAATAGTTCCATTTTATCTTAATGCACAATTAGCACAAAAACAGTGACATCAGGGTGTCAAGCTTGAAGGCACACAGCTACAAGTGTCTGTGCTGCCACATTGAACCCAGAGACTGAGCAGAATTGAAGGAAGATGGCAGCTGGAGTCTGTTCATTGTAAAAAAATACATATATATATTTATGCCCTGACCATCAAAAAATGTAAGCTTGGATGGTTTGATTAGATCCAAGTTTACTTGATTTTTATTATGCGGATAAAAGTAGTCCATTTTTGTGTGTGCTGATAGTTGAAGTGTTTCACACCTGGACTGTTGTTGGTATTTGATCATTATAAGAAGTTTAAAAGGGACACTTATTTCCTAGGAACTGTATTCTTTTTAGTTTTTCTCTCAGTGATGATTCTAAAAGATGATTTAGTCTCATTAAATTTTAATCCCAGCATAGCTCCATGTAGCTTCAGTAGTATCAGAGAGAACTGATAGTTCTCTCAGGGTCAGAAGAAAATAGAATCGCATTGTCTGTGCAGAGAGGTTCTGTCTCCTGGGCTGTAATTGGCACATGTGGTCAATTATTGTTTTGAAATTTCTACTGGCACCAAGAGGCACAATCCCTCATCTCCCCTTTTAGGCAGGTGATGGCTCTGCTATCCCTAACTTAGGCCAGTGTCTAAATAATGTCAGAATAGAAATCAAGGTTCTGGGGCCAAATTAATTTGTAATAGAGGAAGGCTGGCAATCCTGTCTAGAGGCATAATGTAGGTCATAACTTTTAAGTGGTGTCTTTGTCACGACAGTGGATTGATGGGAGCCAAATACAGAGGTTATCCAATTGACTGGAAGGACTTAAACATAGTCTATTATAATGGAATACCTCATTGTGGTGCCAACGTGCAATGGGGACATCCTGCTTACTGCTTAATTACCATGGAGAGAGAGTTCTGAAAGTGTGGGTTAAAATTGCTGCTATACTTGTTGATCACAGCTTCTGTGGTGTTGGGTTTGTTTTTTAACTCGGCAAGTCTTTGACTTTTAAAAGCTGGAATTCAGACAAAATGTTGTGTGTCATATGTTTTACTGATCACCTTATGCAATGTTAGCTTCCTCTTTGCAATTATATTTTGTTGCATACAGCTGGATCCATCTCTTTCTCATTTTGCAGCTTCCCCTCATACTCATGTTCCTGTAGAAGATGATGCAATGCATGTAATTAAAGTGGTAATGTGGAGATCTTATTCCTAAGTTGTTAACTTGTATGCAGTGCTTTCTCTTAATTTTTTAATTTTTAATAACTATCCTTATTTTTTTAATTTTTAATAATTATCCTTATTTTCAGTATTGAATGTGTATTGCATGCTTGTGGCTTTTTTTAACATCTTGATATACTTTCCCTGCTAGGGGATATGCTTGGTACTTCCATGACTCATAGTGTTTCCTTGACTTGATTTTTTCCTTTCCTTGATTTCTGCCCTGAATGGTTACATAAGGAAAATCAGACTATGAACTTAAACATGTCTGATCTATAGAATTTCTGGAAAATAGCATTTTTAATAATTTCTGAAAGAATCTGTGTTGTATGAAAGTGCATTGCCAAACAACTTTTTTTCTTATCTACTTAGAAAAATTTATTTCAGATGGTATGGTATAAGGGAGGTGGGAAAAAAGGGGATTTAATCCTCTGAATTTATCAAATTTATCTTATGCTTTTGTTTAGGAACTGTTGTTTCTCTAAAACAAGTATCTAGTATTTTATAATGCTAAGTTTGTTTATTTCTCAATAGGAATATCTTGAAAATGGGCCTTTATTTTCCGAACTGAAATTTTACCAGAGGGCTGCAAAACAAGAGCATAGTAAGTAATACACCAACAAAATAAAAACCACTGAATTCTGACTCAGGTAGATTTAAGGACTAATTTAGGTTTCATTTCTTCTGAGAAGAACTAATGCTTTAGAGCTTGATAACCAACTCACTTCACATACATTGAACTGATTCCAGCTGGTGCTGTAATAGCTTTAGTTTGCTGTAATTTTCTTTATTTGGATGTCATCCTTGTTGTTTCTGATCAGAAGTATGACAGATTTGTTAGGTGCACACTTCAAAGTGCACAGCAATGTATGGACTACAGAGAGAGGTCAGCCTTAAAACAGAGGTACTACACGGGCTGATTTGTGACTATACTTCTGCTAGTAACTATTCTTGTGTACAAAATTAAGAATGTGTGTAATCATCACAGGATTTAGTAGTAATCAAGGCACTTGATTCTGCAGACAATTTAGCATGGACGTGATCTAATTCTGGGAACAGTCATAAAGACTTCAGGTGACTTAGGTGGCTGGTAGACATAAGCACTTGTGATAGCTTGAAGTACTCTGTATGAAATAAAGTAGAGCTTCCAAAGGAATTATTTGGTCAGCTACTGGTAACTTTGTATCTGCCTTTGAATGGAACAAAATGTCAAATTACTAGAACAGAAAATGCTTCTTGTTTTGGAAAATGTAGAGAACTTTAGTGTAAATCTACAATCCTTTGTTTGGTACAGTAACTGTCAAATAAGTTACGCTTGTTTTATTGTTTTGTTCAAAGTCTTGGCTTGGTAACTAAAAAATAAACTAAATGCTGAAATTCTCTAGTTAACCCAATATTATCTTTTCTTTATTATTATTACAGTAAGAAAATGGATGAATCTCAAAAAAATAAGATGCTTAGGAATTCCAGTGTTTTGGGGATCAGGCTTGGCTGAGTACAAGGGAAAAAGGTAATAAGATGAATTGTAATTAAGCCTGAAGTTGACTGAAGATCCCTTTTCAACAAAATGGAGCTACCTCCTTTCAGTCTGACACAAACTTGTAGCCTTGTCTTTAAAGTTTCCTCCCTCTTGTGTATTTCTGGATAGCTATAGATTCATGGTCATGGAGAGACTGGGGGAAGACCTTCAAAGAATCTTTAAAGATTGTGGAAGTAGATTTAAGAAGGAGACTGTTCTGCAACTTGGAGCACGAATGGTATGTATACAGAGAGAAAATTGCTATGTCTCACAGTTCGTGAATTAAACTAATAAAATCATCATTCTTAAATGGTGAAGTTCATTTAGTTAGCTTTTAAATTTGGAATTAAACACATGCAAGTGCTATGCATTTTCTTGTTTTTCATCCTTTATAAAATGAACATTAAGTGCAAAATCAAGACCCTCTGTAGACTGGAAGTTGGTAGGCTCAAACCCAACTTTTTCTAATTGGTTAAAACATAGACCATACACTTCAAAATGTGTGTCTAGACTGAGATTTGTAAGCCCATTCTCATGCTTTAACATGTATTGATTTTTTTTCAGTGTTTGAGAGGTATTGTATTAGACATCCATATTTGTCAAAGTTCACAATTGCATGCTTGAATGCAAAAACTTGAGAGTGTTTGCTGAACACACAGGTAGTACAGGCCGAGATTAGGCTAGTCTGCAAATATCAGTTTCGTTTTCAAATGTGTAGATTGGCACGTTCTAACCGAAAATTATATATGTTTTCATTTTTATTATAACTTGTGTCATGAGAGACTGCTATTACTGAAGAGAGGTGCACAGCAAATGGGGGCAGGGGCAATGGTCATAAATTGCAAGAAGGGGATTTCTGACTGAATATAAAGGAAAAGTTTTTGCAGAAAGAATGGCTTAGCACTGGAACAGGCATCCCAGAGGTTGTGGAATGTCCATCCTTGGAGACTTTTAAAACTTGACTGTTCAGTCTCTTGTACAACTTGATCTAACTTACGTTATCTCTTCTTGAAGCAGCATTTTAACTAGAGACCTCCAATGTTCGCTTCTAACCTAAAAATGATAATAAAAGAAAGTGAACGGCTTTTGTAGTCACATCACTGACTAACTTGTAACACTCCTTGTGTTTTCCAGCAGCCAGGATTGTCCTTTGTTTGAGTTGACAGGTGCACGTGTTGTTGTTTATTTCCAGTAACAGAGCTGTTGTAGTACCTCAGCATAGAGCTGAAGAAACATAATGAGGAGGGGGTAATGATGTAAAATGTGGGACATGTAATAATTGACAGGATCAAATATATTACAAACCATCAGGGCTGATCGTGTGCTCTTCTGAAGAGCTTGGTGTTCTTAGTAGTTCCTCCTATGTTTATAAAGTGCTTGTTTGGCTTTGTGACCTTAGAAACTGGGACTCATATGGTAGTTAGACGGGGATACACATGGCAAAGTATGACTGTTTAAGATTTGATATCAGCTGTGTGCATGGTGGGAACAGACTTGGTGGAAAGAGTGAGCAGTCCTTGTGCTCTTAACTCAAAACAGATGTTATCTCAGTTTGTGTAGCCCTTGAGCTCACTGCGTGAGAAATATTTGGTGGTAGGGTTAAGGGTGAAGAAGTGGAGATGATGATGATGCTTTCTTTCTTTTTCTGTTTTAAATCCTTCCTAGTTGGATACTCTGGAATATATACATGAAAATGAGTATGTTCATGGTGACATTAAAGCAGCAAATCTGCTTTTGGGCTACACCAATCCACATGAGGTAAGCATGTTTACTTATCTACACTGTTACATGAATGTGTTTCTAAGTGTTTAATAGTTTTGTTACATTTATTCTGTGTTAACAATTCATGTATTAAAAAGAGGTTTGGGCATGAATATTCACATCCTCTCATGACAAATCCAATAGAGTCTCTGTGGAGCCTTGTTTGAGAAAGAATAAAATTCCGCTGCTTCTTTTAGGGCTCTGTTAACTGGGGTAGTAGTAAGGGACAGGTAAACTAATCAACGGGGTAAGTTAGAGGTCTTGCTAGTGTAGGTATTAGTATTAGAGTTTACGGATGTGGCCCTTGTATTTTCATTCTTAGGATGTTCTAGCTTTCTAATGTCATCATGAATTGTGATTCCATACCACTAACTGTTATGTCCTGCTTGTAGTGAATATGGCAGGTGGAGTAGCATTAAGGTTGCTGCTGTCTAATACCCTAAAGCTAGGCTTGAAATTGAAGCATTTCAGTAAAACATTGTGAAACAAACCTTTTGATCTTGTCATACTCTATATGGTTTTACCACTTCTTTTTTTTTTCTTAATACATTTTAAGTATGCCTTTTTCATAAAGGGAAAAAAATCCAATTTCACTTAAATGTAATTAGCTGTAAGCAATACTTCTCCCTTTTCTTTTTCTTTTTTTTTTAATTTTTCTACCACAGTGATGAAGAAACAGATATTACAAAACAGCTCACTGCCATTAAAGGTCGAACCATTAAACTTTATCTACTTTCTTACAAGTTTCAAGTTAAATGGTTGATTCAAAATTAACTTTCCAGCTTTCTAAAATACATAGTTTAAGAACTATCGCAACTGTTTAAAACTGCTGTCTTTTTAGACAGTGGTAGCAGCCAGTACATAATCTCGGTTTATGATGTTTACCAGCCTGCTGAATCCAAGAAGAAGGCTATTTAGAGGCAAAACGATCTGCTACCCAATTCCATTAACATAACTCAAATGACTTCTTTTTTTTTTGTCTTGGTTATTGTGTGTTTTTATGATAACAAGATATGTTGCTGTTTTTCACATTGAAAACATTTTGGAAGTGTCCATTGATAGTAATCATAAAATTTTAAGACGTAGCTGACTTTGATCAGCTGCTTTTGAGTTAGCTATGTTGTGGGGTGGTCTTCTGATTTGTTTCTCATGTTGTCTGCATGAAGATGACATACTAGTATTTAGTTTTCATGAGTAGTAAATTCATTGACAGATTAAAGTAATTTTGAGTTACTGGACAGAATTTTAAGGTGGAAATGTAACTTAATAAATACAGAAAATATTAATAGATATTCCAGCTTAAGTATCTTCTAGCTCGAAGTGTAAAAACGGTAAGTTACTGCTGAGATTTTTTGTTCAGAATTTTGTTATGGTAAAATGTGTTTTCCAGTGAAGTGGTTCTGTAAAACAAAATAAATAAAATCACATTCCTATTTAGAATAGTTAAGAGGAAAGGATTTCTTATATTTCCTTTCATTAGTAAGGTATGCATTAAACTTGCATTTCTATTAGCCTAAGAAAACTGAGAGCCGTTCAGATATTATTAAATAAAGTGAGGTTGAATGGAAATAAACTCCCCAGTCACAGGCGCCCAAAATTCTGCAAGTGGCCACAGGTCTGCTGGTTTCACTGAAGCCATGATAACTATACCATACCAGCCCAGAACCATGTTCACAGAGCTTGGAAGTGCAATGTGTTCGTGTGTGTGTGTGATGATTATTTATAAATGTATTTTTAAGGTAATGTGTGCTGAATTGAGCTTAACGCAGCAGCACAGATGGCTTAATGGGGACAGGTTTTGGACAAATAAAAACCAATTGGTTTGCCGTATATCTTCAAACATGTATGCGCTGTGGGGCAGGAGAAAGAGTAATCTCACCAACACCACAGCTAAAAATTTCAAGTTAGATGTTGTAAAGTAATTCAATAAACCTGCCCCTGAAATTGTTGGCTGACGTCCTGTCTGCCCCGTACTTCAATAAGTGTTCTTTACCTGGGCACTCTACTCTGTAGGTAGGTGCAGTCCTAGACAATATCCTCATGCAGACGTGGGCATTCAAAGTGTGTGTGAACTTGCACACGTGATTCTGCATTTGTTAGGTCTTACACGTGCCAGTGATTTGGCTGTAATTCCTATATGAAAGTCATTTCATCCTATTTCAAATTTTGTCCTGTTCCTATTGTGAGGCTTCATGATGTTGTGACAATCTTTTCTACAAATCAAGCTGTCTTTATAACATGCTGGTAAGATGAGGCTGTTATGTGTTTACCAGAACAGTATTTAGGAGGTTCTGTGGAGCACTACCACTGACTAAATATGACAACAATGTGGAATAACCTGACCCATATCTTCCAAACTGTTGTCAGAGATGCTGTATTTGGGAATCTTGTATCAACCTTAGAGACTTCAGAGAAAACCTCAAACACTATTACTGCTACAAAATGCTTGTGAAGCATGTTTTTTATCTAACCTCTTTCTGTTAAAATGGTAGATAGCTAGATAGCCTTGGTCTGGTTGGTTAAAACAATGGATCTGGGAGGTAAAGTGGTCAAGCTAGTTTCATATTTAGGGAGTGGGAGCTTCTAGCCAATGGCAAACTGCAACTCAGGAAGAGAATGTAAGCTGGGAGACCTCTGGCTCCTGGGGAAGTTAGTATAATAAAGCTGTCTGAGCTAACAATTCATCTGGTGAGTTTTTGTTATTAATTTTATATTGGGGGGATTCTTGCTCTGTAGGATTTAGGATTTTAAGAGAAAATAAATTTGAAGTGTGCTGTCAATTACAGAAATATTTGTTTTTAAATGGAACCCATAAATAATCTCTTTTTATATATAAAAAGGAATGGAAATACAACTCAGATTTCTCTGTTTTGGTGAAGAGACAGAAATCTGTTCAAAAAAAGCATATGTACCTTTAGCCTGACTTTGCTTCTGTTTGTTTAGTGTCTGTTCGTGTGTCCTATATGCAAATTTGCCACCGATGTCCTTAAGTTCCAGAAAAGATTACTTTTTTGCGTTAAACTTTCTGTTGTTATGCTGTCTCTTCTATAAATTAACCTAGTGAATTTACACCACTGCCAATAAATATCATAGTCCCCTTTTTGAAATAACATGTGAAATCCATATTGCTATCCCTTACCTTGTGTGGCAAGGCAGAGAAACAAATACAGTAAAGGTCCTGTCACTCTGTGACCTCCAAATGATGTTTAGAAATGGTTAGAAGATCAGAATCAACTGACCTCAAAGAGCAGCTAGCTGCAGATCTATTCAATAGAAGGGAGCGAGGCCATTCAGCGAGTTACAGGTCAAAAGATCAATTCTCTAGTCAATATGTTTCTGAACATGGACCCAGCACAATGACTGACAGAATAGGAGTGATGTACTGAGGGAAGTACACAGCCCATGAATCTAGGAGAGGGCTGAAAGCAAACTTGAAATGATCAGACCTGTAAATTACAGAACAAGTGAAGCACTCTCAGTGTTGTGGCGAGTTGAAGATGATTTGGTGTGTAGTAGGAACTGTTTGTATGATAAAACAGAACAAGCGTTTCTGGAGTAGACACTAAAAGAGGAATATGAATCCACTAAACACATTTAAATTGTGATACTGTTAAAAGGGACAAGTGGTTGCGAGAGAAATGCTTAAAATTGGAGTTTTTAATAAATGAAGTAAGGCTTGGAAGAATGCCTATTCAAAACAATTCTTGTAGCATTTCTTTTTTATGCAATGTATGGGCAGATGTGTTGCAGACTTTCAAGACTCTACCAGAAGTCATGTATTTGCATTTTCAAGCTGTAAATTTTAGAATTAGATTTGCACCTCAGTTTTGCTTTTAAGTTTTTCTTAGACATGATAGTTACAGAATAAAACTCACAGACATGAATCATAGATGGTCTTGAAGGAAAAGGAAGAATAAAGAAACATTTCAAACCTTAAATTTAAGATCAGCTTTCAGTGGAGCAGTGCAGAAGATATAAAGCTCATGCACTGATCATACAGGAAAAACATGCATGAAAACAATTCCAACTCTAAGCTATTTTTCATTGTGAGATGAATCACTGTGATTCCTGCTTTTTAGTCCAGCATGACAGATTTGCTAAGGAGCAGGTGAACTGAGAAAAAAGAAAATCTTTTCTGTTCCCCTTCATGCCTTTTAGGAAGGATACAGTACCCAGGTATACAGAAACAGCTGAGTTTGACACACAGATGTTGGCTACTCCTCTGATTTGAGATGTAGCTTTGCCATGAGATGCCCTAAATTTTCTTTCATCATTCTTACTGCTACATTTGGATGGAGTTGCTCACACTGGTTTAATTTCGTTTTGTGGTTATGGCCCAGATATCTTGGATTTCAATTGATTCCAGCACTGGAACTTGCAGCTATGCTTCCTCTTGGCTTTAAAGAGGAAAAAAGACATGGAATGAAAACACGTGGGTACAGAAGAAAAGGAGAGCCAAGAACCTAGATTGGGCATCCCAGAAATGGCTTTAGACTTGGCCTGCATGGATGGTTTGGCAGTGTCATTGAACCTTTTTGTGGCCAAATGGGTCTACAAAGGCAGCTGTTTCCTGGATAGGATTTGAGAAGTGGAGTAAAATTAAGGATAGGTTCAAGCACAATTTCAGCATGTTATGGTGAGCGTGATGTATTCTTAAAATAAGGTATTTCAAAAATATTTAGAATGGTGGAATTGACACTTATTCCTTGAAGTCCGAAAGTGGTATAGTCAGCTGGAATTATGTCTTTGAATTGTTTAGACTGAAGCTTGTACAAAGCCCCTGACATTACTGTTTTATTCTATGGATTTAGTGTTAGTCCAGCCTGTGAGATGATGAGCCATTGCAAATATTTCCCTCTAAACAGATTCAGTCCTCTGAGTCTACTTGATGCTTGACTTCTTTTCTGTTTATTTAAAACTTGCAATGAACACCATTCTAGTCAAAACATTCTTCCAGCTTTACCTGCTACAACTTGGCAAGATTCAGACAAATTTAACAAAGCATTGGAACCTTGTATAACGCAGCACTACGTTTATGTTTACAGCTTTGCCAGTATGACTTCTGATTTCTCTGTGCATGTACATTTCTCTACCATTCTATCTCCCTGTATTTTTTCTAGAGCCTCGTTCCATTCTGTGTATGTGTGCAACAGTGTAAAGCTGAGAAAAAAACAATGAAAAAAACCAGAGAAAAAAAAATTTTCTCACTCCAGACCCTTTTCTTTAAGCAGGAGAACATGCTAGGCCCTGAATGTAGAAATTAAACAGGCTGAGGAGAGTTGGAAGTGGTCTAAATTCCCTTCTACAGGCACAGATGTTTGTCTTTCCTCCTTCCTTGTTGTGTGTTTTTTTTTTTTTCTGTCCTAATTGCTACACTGAAAACTTCCTTTCCTAAGATGGACTTCAGTCATAAGACCAGCTTTAGCCCATCTTTTTGTAGTGTATGGTCCAGCTGAAGCTCACAGCTCTATGACCATCAGCAATCTGCCTCATATTAGCTGGTATCTACTTAGTTATTTACAGTGCATTGCGCAAACTTAGTGATGGAACCAGTGGGAAGAAACCATCCAAAGAAAATCTCTGGATTGGCAGCTGTTCAACAATGAAGCTCGTGTTATGCGTACTGCAAGATAAAGAATACACCATGAGAATCCAAAGTGCAGGTCCTGTGGCTTCCCAAATTAGTGCAGTTATGTTATAACATACACAAGTTTAAGAATTTTGTGTGTCTAGCAGATACTGAGCACTTTACATCTAAAGCAATGTGAGGGAGTCGCACACAGAAAGGACAAGAAGACCACCAAATCTACAGCTGGTTGCTTGTGTACATAAATAATTATTTGTGCCTGTGTGGCTGTTTGCTTGAATAAGATGGCACGTTCATGTTTGCATGAAATTAAGTGCGAAGAGTTTAGAAATCTGGCTCCTAATCTATAACAAAATCTATTAATAACAGACCATGCTAGGCACTGCTGAGTCTAGTGCAAACTGGGATGCGTTTAAAAAACAAACAAACAAAAGCCGTGAATAAAATCAACAGAGATAAAAAAGAAAGTGCGGGGGTAGGAGTGTCTAATGTAACACAGCTAAAACCAGCTGTTCTAGGCTTCTGTCACTTGCACCTTCATCATCCTTGATATAATTTCTTGTTTGAAGTGTCTTATGTATCTTATTCTGCATGTTTTGTTTTTTTATTTGCTTTGTTGTTACTATAAAAAGCATGCAGATGAAAATATTTGATATTGAAACTCACGCTAACACTGACTTTGTTTTTCTCAATATTCTTTAATATTTACCTTCTTTTCCCTCTCCCTATACTCATACGTTTTTAAAACACACACACAGATTACTCAAGTACCCCTACCCACCAAGTTCTGAGCAAATTCAGAAGGGCACACTGTGTTACACTATCAAAAAGTGACAACTAGCTATAAAAAACTATATATCTTTTTAATGATGAAAGGGCTATAATGAGAATTGATGAAATTAATGGTAATTTAAAATAATGTAGACGGTTTAATAATGATTGTGGCAAGGTTGTAGCAGGGCATTGCTGGTTTTGTGCAGGCTGAAGGGGATTCATTTTGCTGGGGGCTTTCCCTTGAGAGGCTTACCAGCACTTGTGTGATTATGGAAAAAAATCTGTCCTGGGAGCTGGAGCAGTGCTATGTGGCTCGGCCAGAAGCACGCTGAGCCATGGCACCCCTGACCAGCTTCAGGAGCAAACTGCTGCACTGCTGCGTGTTGCCTGGGCGTGGCTTCAAGAAGTCATTGCTGCTTGGTTTCCATGTCTCACCTCCTTCAGTTGAGACAGGATAATCTATAACTACTTCCCGCTTTTAGGGTTGTTGTTTTTTTTCAGTAGAAATTTAAAATTGCTCTGCTGATACTACTACTGATGGATTTTTAAGTATATCTGTTGCTGAAAAGCAGATCAAGGGTATGTAGTTACTAAGGATGAGACCCGGTAATTTAGTTACTAGGTTCAGGTTTAACTAGCAAGTGTTTGTGGCTACTCCCCTGCTGCTAGGCTACTCTGAAAGACCACCAAGGCTGGGCTGCTGTCTGTCACCTTGTGTAGCGTTCACAGCCCAGGCAGCAGCAGAGAGCTGTCAGGGCTGCTTTTCTTAGGCTGTTTTCTTCTAATGGTTAAAATCTCATTTGAATTTAAGGCATAGCCTGGGTTTGTAGAGATTCAAATCCCCCTCTGGATTTCATCCTATTGTACCTGATCAGCTGTACATGCCAGCAATCGGTAGTCAAGCAAAATCCAAAATGTGCTACTTAGCCGGGGAAGAATACGTCTTCTGGCCTGCTCTCCTTCCCAGCCCACAAAGGAGGCAGAAGTCTCGCAAAACTTGGCATGATGGTACTTTAAATTAGTTCTCTCACACGGGCTGTGGGCTCAATTAGGACAGGTACCAGAGCATCAGGAATACGCAGGAGAGTAAATGCAGGAGAAAATCAAATTGGTGAACCTAACAAAGTTTATGTCTTGTCCCAGATTTTCTCAACACACGTACAGTCTGTAATCTTCTATCACGGTTTGTATAGTCTGTCAAGTGAAAAACATCGTCAGTAATCTTAAAAGCCATCAACCTGCAGGAAGCAAGCGCTGCATCCCAGCTTACATGCTCCAAATAAGCACAGATCCTGCAGCAGAAACAGTAAAACCAAGAGACCAGCCATCCCAGGATTTGAAGCTGCCTGGAGCACAAACAGGAATCAGTAATTCAACAGAATGTGCTACAAAATAATGTGTTGTGTTTTCTTGAGGGTTTTTTGTTTGTTTGTTTTTCCTCTACCAGGAGTGATGTAATTAAATTAAAAGTGAGTGCTAGAGGAGTTTATTGTAGACTTTTATAGGATAAATCTTTTAGCTGAAGAGAAAAAAAACTAAGGTTAGAGTAAGAAAAAGTTTTTCTTTGTAACTTGATTTAGTAGAAATGATCTCTGTGCTTTCAGGTGGTTCTGCTTCTGCCCCAGAGCTCAGTTCCATTGGCAGTGTAACAGCAGTCTGTAGCATTTTTATTTTATTTTTCAGTGAAAGTACCATACTTGGATATTTATTTATTTAATTTTTTTAAAAAAGCAATTACCTAATGTGAGAACTGGTCAATGAAAGGGGTCAAAGGCCAGGTGGGAGCGTGAAAACAACAGAGTGAGAAAATAACCTATGGGGTATTATGGGGTGGACAGATTGTGATTAAATTCCAGCTGCTTTCAACAAGTTACTGCTTGTCAGCTGCGCTGCGGTAATTGACCATGTGCATGTATTAAGTCCACCCCCGTTGGAGGGTAGAACATGTTAATCTGAACTTCATAGAGTGGACATGTGTCTGTAATCTAAATTTTGCAAGTGGCAGAACTCACACGGATGCACTATGCTTAGAGAGAAATAGGAGCCAGATGACTTGTTCGGGGTTGTCTTGACAAGCAGCAGAGGAGCAGGAATTGTAATTCAGCTCGCCTGAGCTGCTCAGTATTCAGTTTCAAACACCACAGAAGCGAACATGGCTGTAAGTTTTAAGTCAGTTGATACTTTCACAGTGAAGTGCTACGACTGTTGAAATGCATCTCCCAGATATCTCGTTCAGAGCCGTGGGGCTTCCCCTCTCTGGCTATTTAGGTAGCTATAGCCAAGCATCTGGGAAAAAATCACCTGTGCCAGGATGGAAAGGTGAATGTGTGGCAGGATGCATTGGTGTGCTACCTTATATCCAGTGAGGGCTCTTTTTTTTTTTTAAACTTGTACACTGATTTAGCTCTGGATTTGCTTCAGAGTAACTTGGAGTGAAGTTTGTCTCTGTCCCTTCTTCAAGTTTAGTTTAAATTCAGGAGTGATTTACTAGGTTTGCTTTCAAGGCTGGGCATGGGGAGCTGGTTTGTTTTGCTTTGTTTTATTGTACTCATTCTGTTTAAATAGCTGCTGCCAGCACAAAGCTGCTGGCAGTGACATTCAAGAAGAGGAGACTGCAGTCGGGTAATGCCCGCAGCCCTGCAGCCACGGGGCCCTGCTAGTGCTGGTGTCCTGCGTGCTGGGGAGCTGCAGCCTCTCGCTTCTCGTGGCTCTCGTGTCGTGCTGCTGACATGAAGTTGTACAGTCTCAGCTGATGGGAGATCTGAGCAGGGGTGTGTGAGCGTGTTTTAAGTGAGGAGAGAAAGGGGTCCCATAAGCAGCATGAGGATACATAAAAGGCATATTGTGGTTTATGATGTCTAGATGCCCACCTGGAGAGCAGAGAGCTTAGGAACAAAATAAAAAGACTGAAATTGTGCTCGACTCTGGAATAAGATAAGAGTATGGTAGTGGAAGGATTTAAATGGGGAGGGCAGCTGTTATAGCCCCCAGTTGTACATATTTTATCCTGAGGCACCATTTGGTTTAATAAAATTTAGATCTAAGGCTGTCCTTAACCTATCAGTTTCTTAAGACTTAATTGTAAAGGTTATACTTTCAAAGGACAAAAGCATTATTCATTTGTCTGTTCATGTCTTCCAGGTTTATCTTGCAGATTATGGACTTTCCTACAGATATTGTCCCAATGGGAACCACAAACAGTATCAGGAAAATCCTAGGAAGGGCCATAATGGGACAATAGAGTTTACCAGCGTAGATGCCCACAAGGGAGTAGGTAGGTTTCTTTTTTGTATTTCGGAGGAGTGATTACAGCATGAGTAATCAGGCTGTGAAAGCTGATGTATACAATAGAAGTAGTCCTGGGGATTGCTTGAGGTTGATTGGACCCTTGTGTGGTGACCTCTTCTTGTACCTTTGAACACTTCTTCAGTGCTGCTGGGGAAGGGGGCAGCACGATTAAAACCCAAAGGCCACTGCACATTTGGTACTGGAAGGTGGACCAAGATGCCCTAAGAAAAGCTTGCCGATGAACTTAATTGGTTCACGTTGGGAGTACCGGTTTGTGTTTGCTGTACTCTGCAGAGGCAGCACATGCTCATGTTGTATTATCAAGGAAAAATGTTCCAGGTCTACACTGTCCTTTAGGGAGAGCTGTGTCTGAGTGTCACCATATGTGTTATAAGAGGATATTTCAAGATGACATTCCTTCTGCAAGGAGAAAAACCTTTTCTGAAGCCATAAAGTGTTAACTTGTTGAAATCTTTTTCCAGTAGCCTTTCATATATCTTACTTATTTAAACTCACTTTGATGGTATTGGAAACACATTTGCAGGTAAATTACATACATAGTCCTTTTATTGGATATTGATTGTACTGCCTTGCATTCCAAGGCAGACTTAATTCAACAATTCCCTAATTAGTTAAAGTCATAACCTATGTCTTGTATTCATTTACCATTAATTAAACCTTAGCTGTTTATTACACTGCAGTCCAAATCCAATAGCAGACCCATAGAGCCATGGAAAAGGGAGTGGGAGGTCAATATCGAAAATATATGGTGCAAAGTCCCACTGATGGCTGCATTGTTCACAATCAATATGGTCAATGCAACACAACTTTCTTAGTTGCTATGTCAGCAAGACAAAAAGTCAATTCTAATGTTATGGTAGTGAAAAAATGGTGATTATTGAAAAACTTTGACTCTTGCTATGAAACAGTGTTTTTGTTAACTTTTTTTTGCCTTACTCTCCCCTCTCTGCTCCAAGATCCTCTAAAACAAAAGGAATAGTTTGCTGTTGCCAGTTTTGCTTGGATCATAGTGTCACAAGTGATAACTGTAGAAATTTGTGCTTGTTAATAGCTGCTGAACTGTTACCTTAAACTAATACTTTCTAACGAGTTTTAGTTGGCACAAACAACTGTATATTATTGCTTTTTCTATTAAAAGGACCATTGACCATGTAATGTAGAGGGTCTTGATAATTTGCCGGCGCTGTTAAAACCTGCAATCGTTTAACTCTGGTCATTAGGAAAAATGAAATAAGACTGTCAAGCATTTGCTGCTAAGACAATTGCATGATTTCACCTGCGAAAAAACATTCAGTGGTGAAGAGGGCATCTGTTTCAGCCTCTTGTAGCCCACCCAAGCATCCCGTGCATTTTCTGGAGTTCTGACAATGGCTTGTTTTCCTGGTAGTGAGGGATATGGCTGTGTACTTGTGTTTTATGTGGGCGCTGTCTGAAGAATAGGTGGAGGCTGGAGTATTTGGGATTCAGCAGTTGGATAGTTGCAGTAGCTAGCTTGTCTAGCAGACAGGTGTCTGTTGAGAAATCCATGATTACACGACAGGTAATTCTTTTTATTTGAAAAAATAGGGAAATTTAACAGACATGGGTGGCAAAGAGTGTGCAACTGTAAGTTAAGCTTTTGTCTTTAGTAAGCTGCGGGGTTAGATTCCCCCCTCAAGTAGCTACAGCCGTGGTGAAATTGCTGCAAGTTGAAGGACTCCAGAAAACAAAATAATCAGCAAGGTAGCTGCAGGAGGGGGGTTTCCCTCATCTTGCACTTGAAAAATTTATGCTTGCTAATAGCTGCAAACAGAATATCTGCAGATTTTTCTGTTGTTCCTGCCAGAAAAGCCTGCAGAACACAATTTCAGGTCTGGTACGTTGCAGAGAATCCAAACTGTGCTTGTTGAATGCCTCAGCTCTGATTTTGTAACAGCCTGAATCCATTAAGGTCAAATTACCAGTTTCTCATTTGCAGCAGGTCTCTCAACATCCCGGGGAAAATCTGCATCTGCAGTGACTTCTGTCAGAGATTACATGGGCCCAGATGGCAAAATACAGTGACTGGTTTCCCTCATCTCTTGTTGTGAGCTTCAGAGTTGCAGATATGTTTTAGGATGCTAAAAGACTTCCAACAGTTTTGTAAGGGCTTCTCAACAATCTCCTGTACTCCTGACTTGTGACTGAGTCTCAGCACAGTCTCAAGTACAAAGTGAGATGAGGTGCCTCTGAAGTGTTTGAAGACTGCATCACTGTTGGCAAACTACAGCCATGTAGACAACCTTAATTCTAATTTGTTACCCAAATTTTCAGCATGGAATATTTTTTATTTTAATGCTCTTGAAATAGAGTTCAATTTTTTAAAATGTTATTTTATATAAATGAGATCCTTTCCAGAGGGCATTTCCTGAGTGTACGTAGCAACATAAATATGTCTCAAAACTCAAAATCCTTATACAGTACCAGTTCTGTATTGAGCTAGACAAATGAGAACATTTTGACTTGCTCTGGTTTTCCTCGTAAAGTAGCTACCTGAATATATACAAGGATTTGAGGTACATGCTGAAACTTAAAATTATGAATTTGTTGCTTACAAAAGCGCCTCTTGGCAATGCTTGAAGATGATAACCTCCTTGCATAACGCCAATCAAATGCAACCACTTCCCACTAATTTAAATCAAAACTGGAGTTTCCGTGGCTGAATCGAGAGATTAACTCAGCTGCATTCGTGTCTATTCCCCAAGCTCGCCATGGAGCTCGTTGGTTGTAGAAGTTTTGCAGTCCACCGAGACCCATAAAATTTCACTTTTGGGCGGTATGATTAGTCTGTGCTCATCTGACAGCCTCCGGTGAGGATCGAGGGGGATGTGAATTGCATCTGCAGCCAGGTCAGCTTGGTGTAGGCTGCTGGGGCTGCTGGCCCTGTGTGGGAACCAACGGGGGATCCCACGAGCTGGGAGAGGCTGGGAGCAGCTGCCCTGCTGTGTCCTGGCTCTTTATGCTGGCTCGTCCTTCGTGTTGCAAGCTTTGCACAGCTCACAAGTGCCCCATCTCAGGGCACCTGTTTGCAGGTATTCACCGCGACCTCGGTTACATCCTGCCCATACCCACAGTTCATTTTGTGCCAGGCCAGGGCCCAGGCTGGGGCTTTGCCGTCCCACACCATCAGCTCTCCCTGTTTGGTGGCTGGGTCTCTTCGCAAATGTGTGGCCAATAAGCGGCACCGAACAAGGCATCGTTCTACAGGCTTTTTTAGGTTAAAATCCTTTTTAGTTTGATGCAAATTCTGTACAGCGCAACTGCATTGTTAGTTTTTGCATAGTATTTTAGTGTATTCATTGTATTCATTTTTAAAGACCATACTGTATAAACAGTATTACATTTTTGTTTGTTGATTGATAATTAAAGAGAATTATATCTGCACCCAATGTACGTTTAAAAAATTGTTACATAGTTAGTGTTAAAATGTAATATTTGGATCAATGCCTCTTATGGATTTTTGTAGATTTTCTACTCACTGAGGCATGCAGTCAATACCTAATTTCTCTGGAGATATACTGCGCTTAACATATTGAGTTTTTTTTTAAATACTCTAGTCCTGTGCATTGAGTGCGTAAGACCAGTTTTAATTTGCTATCATTGATGAGCATAAAAGTATGAACTGTCTATGAATACCCTCCTGCATATATCTGTTTGCCATAGATTTCAGGATAACTCTGCCCTTCCTTTTAACGAATGTTTCACGGTAACTATTAGTAGTTCTGCCATCTCTCACGTTGGGTAGGGCACCTACCAAAATCCTTGCAGGACTGATACTGACATCTAAAACAGCAAAAGCTGCTTAAGACAGCAGGGGTGCCTTCTGACACGCTTAAGGATAAGCAGAGCATCTGAAGAAGTTTGCCTCAGTAAGGGCTACTTTGGTGGCTGGCAAATACCTTTTCTCTGAGTGGGTCTCATTGAGCCAAAGGTGTCTCTGTGTATTTTCATGTCCTGCCCTGGGGAAGGCAGCTGCAGCTATCTGTGATGCCACATTTTAGCCAGTTCTTTGTGCCCTTCACATGGGGTTATTGCAGCACACATGCCTCGAGGTCCCCCCAGATGCTCGTGTGCTGTGTTTGTTCGGGGCGTGCAGGCATCGGGCTGATCGAGGAGCAAGCTCGGCGGTTCTTGCTCTCCTTTTCCCACTGGTCTGACAGAACTGTTACTGTTGATATTAACATAGCCCAGTGCTTGTCCATTTTCACTTTTCTTTTACATTCAAGGGATGACTAGATGACTAGAATACCTGCAGGCTTCATTTTGTGAGGAAGGATGTGCAGGAATATAAACACTTCTGCCTGGAAACAAATTCTTTCTGAGCCTGCATGGCTTCTAGAGAACTTCAGCTCTAAGTGGCTCTGGATCAAGAGGTTTATTTGGCGTCTGTCCATGTACAGTTAGGAGTCAGAGGGAGCCTGCTGCATTTTTTTGTCGGTCAAATGAATTATTGATTTGCTGCAATTTGGTATGTGCTTCCTGAAGACTCTGTGCAGGACAAACTGTAAATCCCAAAATAAAAGGAAAATCTAACCAGTCTGGTGAAAAATGGGTGAAACTTTGCAGAGTAAAATAAATAAAAAGATGTTTTAGTTTCTGAATGTTGGATTGGAAATGTGTCCGCAGCAGAAGAGGGAGCAGAAGGTCATTGTAAGTGAAGGAAGAGTCAGGCTTTAGCAAGGAGGAAAGATTGAATAGGTTTTTGAAACCACCTCTGCAAGCTTATTCTGTCCTGCCAAGAATGGCCAGAAGTAGCAAAAATAAGATGAGCATCACCGTTTCCAGCACAGCTGATGAGTGTGGCTTGGAATTGGCTGTTTTCTTTAGTTTGGGTTTCTCATGCTCTACACCAGGAATTCAAAAAGTTAGTGAACCTCATGGCTGCTTGTCAGCCCCTTGCCTTTGTGATATATTTTTTCCACGCAGATGTAAAGGAGGAGTAAAGCTTCCCATCCCCAGCCCCTGCCACACGTTCTCCTTAGTGCAGCCTTGGGACCTCTTACAACTGACCAGGTAGCCCATCTCTTGCCACCACCATTTTGTCTCCCTCTCAGACCTGATGGTGAAGTTCCCCAACATCTTCCCACTACATAAATTTCTCCCCCCTGAGTCAGGACCCCAGCCCTCTTCAGCACCTCCCATCTCACCAGTCCTGCTTTTTATCCGCTCCCTGCCTGTGTGTAGAGGAGAATCCTGACGCTGGCCACACTCTCTTATTGCAGCTGCAGCAGAGCATTACGGATGCTAGCAGTGCACGAGCTAGGAGGCTCTGCAGTGAGGTTCTGTGCTCGTGAGCTCGGACGCGGCAGGGCAGAGGCAGGAGTGTAGCTGCTTTTGTGGCTCCCGAGGTGCGTTAGGCATCCCGAGGCTGGGGCTGCCGGCCAGCTGTAGTCCAGCTGCAAGAGGATGCGAACCCTCAGGACTGCCAGGCTGATTTTGGCCCCTCTGACCACCCGCAGTGGGCCAAGAGCTTCAGGAGCTCCTGCCAGCACTGCAGCACGCTTCGTGCCTGTCAGCCATCCAAGCAGCTGAGCGTGTAGCTGCAGGATTCAGGTTTGGGACAGGGACCGTGGCTGGCACAGAGGAAGTTGCTCGTTGCCATGCCCCAGGTTGAGTTATCTGGAAGGGTTGTAGTCCAATTGTGGCAACGCTGTGTTTGCACTGGATTTATTTTTCTTTCCATCATTGCATGGTGGTGGTTGTTATTGGTGAGTACTTGAGCAAAGCGCCAAGCTAACGGTGCAGAACTGTACATGAGGGAAGGAGGGACTGTTCCCGGCCCCTGCTGGCAGCTCTCCTGCCTGGGACTGGATAACTCCCTATAGAATGGCCTGCAGGCATTAAAAGTCATTTAACTTCTTTTTTTTTACTGTATTTATCTAACCTTTTTCCTGTAGCTATCCACTCGATTCAGTAATTCACTGTACTGCTGCAGCGAACTCCCTGAGACTGGCCGGTATGCTGGGGAAGCGTTACCGTGTTATTACATCTTCTGGGCTCCTTCCTCCTGCCACTAATACTGGAACTGATTTTTGGCAAATCTTGTGTTTGTCTGTTTTTATCTTCCCAACTTCAAGTTAAAAAAAAATAAAATTGTACCACACTCAGTTCATTTATTAAAACGTTATGATGAGACATTTTTAACATAATTATATTTCTCCATGGTCATGTTAATGCTCCTTTCCTTTATGGGCATTTGGATTAATGGCTCTGCTATAAGTTATATTTGTTTGTGATTTAATATGAATTTGTATGCTGTAATGTCAGTGAGAATTGGAGATTCCACTGTATGTAGACACAATACAAGCAACTAAAATGATCCTTTTTATGAAAAGCTTCCAATCTAAAGAAACAGTAATGGTGAAATTATAATGTAACAGTGCTAATTAAAAATAGTAGAAAAAACATTTCATCTCCTGCTCATTAGCCTCCTAGGTCTCTACAAAAGGCTTGACAAAGTTATCTAAATAAGGGCCATGGAGGAAAACTCCCATTTTACATGGGTTTAAGATGAGCTTCTTGGGAGCAGTGTAGCATTGAGAGCATGGCATGGCTGCTGTGATATCATTTATGCTCTATTTTGAAATAGTAATCTGAATTTATATTAGGGCTCAGATAGCTGCCAAATCCAGTATATGAAGATACATAATATATTTTCTTTTCAGGGTGAATTGCTTCAGTTACGTTATTCTGAGTTATTGTTCAGCCCTATGCCTGCATGTTGAGTATATGTTTGTAGTGCGTATAAAACTTCTTATGGCCTGACTCTGATTTCATTGACATGGTTGTTAATTCATTAACTTCAGTGGAGTTGTTTCTGATTTATTTTGTCAGGAGTGAGAACAGAATCAGGCCTTAAATCTTAAAATTAAAAAGTTAAACTATAAAAAAATTGTGAAATAAAATACTGCACTGTTAAGTAGTATTTCAGATGAGACTAAAATAATAATAAAAAATCGTAGTTAATAGAAAACCAGAAATCAAGTATCTATACGGAAAGAGAAAACTACAGATTTTTAGTCTACAGTGAAATAACAGAATTTGATTTAAATATTATTTTGAATATATGTTCTTGTAATGGTGCCAAGTTATCAAGCAAAATTGTTGTATTTTTGCCTGGCTATTGCATTTAAAAATGAAGCCAGATTCACATCTCTCAGTTGATGTTTATCAAGGGTTCTTGTAATCTCCAATTATATTAGCAGATATATTTTGCAAGTAAATGGATAGTTGAAATTTATATATTAGTGCTTTATTTGGGTGAAAATCTAATTATTCCATTGGTTATAGATCATATTAGTTCATTAAAATTAGCTGTTTGAATACATTTTTTTTACTAGAATCGAAATGATTTTAAAAGTTCAGGAAGTTAGCATCTCTAGTACTGAGCTGGGAAAGAAGCAGAGACAAAGAATAAGCTCGTACAACCAAGTAATCAAACGCTGACATTTTCATGTGGATCTATGAAAAACACATGTAAAAGTCTTTATGCAGTAACACTTGCAGTGACCTGGGAGATAAAGTGATACAGGAATTTACCATCTTTCTGTAAAACATTTCCCCTTTTATTTTCGAGTGATGTATGGTTCAGTTACACGTATGTGTCTATTTTTTTCAGCTGACTGCCATGGCTTTAGGAACGTCTTGGTGAAGGTTTACTTGCACCCATCTACCCGTTTGTGGTTGCTTTGCTCTAGCATTAGCTGGGGAAGGGCTGGAAGATCTGGATGGGAGGAAGATGGTAATTAGTCGTGGCCAAACTGTGACTGGGAAGTAAACTTTATTCTCTGGGGACTGCTTTGTCAGAAAACCTTAGGTTAGCTCCTGAAGCCTAATTGACTTAGCATTATTTACAGATTTATATCAATTAGTCCCTCAGTGGATAGCAGTGTCCTATTGTAATTCTGACAGTTTTTCTCAGAAGGCCACTTTACGTAGCCCATCTTACGCAAGCAGGTGCCAGAAAAGCACTGAGTGAAAATTAGAGGATCTGCAATCAAAAATGCTGGCTTATATGGTTCTAATCTGGAATTGCCATAATGGAAAAAGGAGTTGTGAACACATGTGTATGAATGGACTTGTTCCACAGTTAACAGGAGATTTATGGTGGAAGAAATCACTACAGAACAGCAAGTGGTAGAGATTGTGTTTTTATTTTAATACGAGAGCCAAGTCTTGCATTAGGACATTGTTGAATCTAGTGCAGAAAATAAACGACCCCCGAGGGACAGTGTAGCATTCTGTTAGATTGAAGGGCCTTTAATAATCCCATAGTCTAATAGCAGTTCAGATAGAGAATGCATGAGAACTTATCTTCTGCTTTCACAATAATGCGTGTACGGTAACAAGAAACAGTTATGATGTGTTGGCACCATAGCTTTTAGCAGATGACTTTTTAAATTAAAAGATAAGTTTGCTGAGTGACTTTCTGGAATTTATTTAATGAAGGCCCATAAAATATGATATCTGTTTACAACTGGATTAGCAGCGCTGTGCTCAACTACCAGTCTTTACTCTAGGCAAGAAGTATGGAGCAAATCTGAAATCTTCTTTCATTCCTGGAATGTTCAAACTCATTTTGGAAAAGCATAAATTTAACTTCTACATCTGTCTGTCTTTAGTCTTGATAAACAGTTTGGGTTTTTGCAGGTTCCATGTTGTCTTGTCCTGCAAACTATAGGCTGTAAGTCAGATGTGTACAGAAACATTGCAAAAAATCCCCCTTGTTCAAATTTTTCAAGTTTGGCTTCCTCCGACTAGCAGTAAGCAACAGCAAATGTGTTAGTATCACATTTTTTTCCCTTTCCCTTGGAAAAGTCAATATATAGATTAACTTAAGTTACTTATTTTTCTGCACAGGATATGTTTGTGGATGGGGCTAATTTTTGATTGAATTATATCTACTGTATTTTTATTCTGTAGTTAATAGGTGTGTTTAGGGTGTGGGGGGTGAGAGTAAGTTCTTCCTGAAATAACTTCTTTTTTGGAAACAGGTAGTGGCAAGTTTACCCAGGACTTGCTAAACCGTAAGTGTATTTGAGCCTGGGCTACAGCTCTCTCTGAACAAACAGTTCATGGTACTTGTAAGCAGACAACTTTGGTGTGTAAATGTACACTAGATGGCAGTTTTGTCATATCTTCCAAGTTCAAATAGCTCTGTAGTAGAACAGGAAAGGCCATCAGTGTTTAGTCTGCACTCACGGGGTCCCTGCATGACCAATGTGGACCCCATGGACTTCCTGGAACATGTGTTAGCAATTTAGCAGCAGACATTTATTTCTTTGTTTTACTGCTTGGCTCTTTGAGAAAGTGTTGGTACTCAGTTATGGGCTGTCTGGATCATGTCAGAGGCCATGGGGATCAAGTCCATGTGACAGGCCAGACTGAGGAAGGATGAAGTTGGAGGAGGTGAGGAAAGTGACCCCTTACTTCAGCAGCAACAAGTCACTGCCTGTCTGTGGACTGTGGCCAAAAGCCTGGGCGTTTTAGGCCTAATACAGCTGAACAAACAAAACACTTTGCCCATTTGGCTTTTTCATATTTCATCAACAGTAGTTCAATCAACGTCTTTTCTGTTTCCTAAGAAGAGGTTCTTATTCTTTATCTTTTTTTTTCTCCCCCCTTCTGTTTTAGCCCCATCCAGACGAGGTGACCTTGAAATCCTTGGCTACTGCATGCTGCAATGGTTATGTGGGAAACTACCCTGGGAGCAGAACCTGAAGGACCCCGTAGCTGTCCAGACTGCGAAAACAAAGTAAAACTAAACCCACACGTACACATGCATGTACCACCCCAGAGCCCTACAACATCCTCATCACTTAAAACAGGTCTGAAAAGGACAATTTACATCCTGTAGAGTATCACCTTACAAGAGAGCTAAAACAATTTTCCTGAATAGGGAGGTGTTAGAAGCAGTTAAAGACGTGAACTCCATGTGCGTATAGACCCTCTCGCACATTTTACATATGTACTGCTGCAGAGATATGATAAACTCAGCTGCAGAGTCCAGTCATTTTGTCTGCTAGATATTTTTTCAATACTCTGTTTAAATCACAGGTTTGTGAACAAGTGTGTGCCTTACTGCATATGCGGAAGGATGTTGTAGGTTTCCATTGAAGTTCTTGGGTGCTATGTAGAGACTGTAGTACAAAAGTCTCTTGGAAGTTTTCTTTCACATGTGTATTGAATGTATTTAACTTGCTATTTGATACCTGGTTTTTAGATGTTTTTATGTAGATTTTTAATGTTATACAAGCCTACTGGCGTTACAAACATTTAAATACCAAAATACTAAAGAATTTGCTTAAAATCTTTTCTTTTTCCCAGCATGACTCATTAGAGCTTACTAAAGCAACAGAGTGTATTAGTGTTTTCCTTCACTGTTTTCACAGTTGGGACTTGAGAGAGTTAATTGTATGTGGTACAGCATTGCCTGTAGAAGGCTATACAGAAGAGTACTTATCCATAAATGTAACATCACAATTGGAGAAGGCAGCAAACTTTTAAGTAGGGCAAGTCACAACAGAGGTACACAATAGGGATAGCTGATCCACAGAAATCAATCTGCAAATTCAGTGTGGCATCGACTCTCAACAGAGAAAAAGGTTAGCCTGCAGACTGTGGATAATACAGATTGCATCTGTAAATGTTGACATCGTATGTTATATTTAATATTTCTTCTTTAGAACTTCTGATCATTACACAACCCCCTGCAAAGTAACACTTATACAATGCAATGTTAAATCAATTTAATCAATCAAGCTGCTTCACTAATTCTTCCCGTGCAATTAACCCTTCAATTGCTAGCATTTTCAGGATGCCAGGCAAACATGCTTAGGAGGAAATGTACAGAAAATGATAGATTAGATTTAGCGGTATCATCCTTTTAGTTTAATGAATTAAGTTCCTTGGTATCAGGTAATGTTCCCCTTTAACTTATCTATTTTTGAGTGCTTGTGCTGTTTTTAAAGGCCGGAAATAGTCATCACCATGCAGGTGTTTACCTGGTCACTTATAAGTACGTTACCAGCACAGGCAGATCACTTCTGAGCACACCAGTCTTTTGCTGTGAGTCTGTGTGATTAGGATGAAGATGGGGCTAGGCCTGGAAGGGTGATGCATTTGGAAAGCAGGAGTAAGAGCAGAACCTCAAATTCTGCTGTCCGCTGGTGGTCTCATCCCTCCCTAACAGGTTCTTAAGTCTTTGCTACCAGTACCTGGGGCGATGAGGCCGCTGTGCATGGGTAAGGGGGTATTTAAGGACTGCTGGTGTACTTGAGATCAGAAATGTTCATGCCACAATTGGAGGGGAGTCTCCATTTGAATTAGAATTTAAGCTAAATAAAAGGAAAATGTGTACATTTAAATATTTAGTTCCCCAAATTGAAAACCCTCCTTCTGATATTAAAGAACAGCGCCTGGTGAGACTAAAGGTACATCTAGCCTTGGATCCTGGTTTGAAAGATTGTCAGGAGTGCAAGGTCTTAATAAGAAAAGGAACTAAAATACTTTTTTAATGAACTGTGTAATTTTTTTGTTATTTGAGATTACTTGTGTTTTTTGCATAAGAAAACAAAGTGACTGCAGTGTGAAGATGTGCATTCCAAGTAGCTATACATTAAATAATCCCATTCCTCTTTCCATTTGTTACAAAATGCCAAGCCTACAGAGACAACTTCACGGGGTGGGACTCGCAGCCCTGACCTTGGCAGCATCCCTCCATTACCACAGAAGCAGGTCTTGGACCAAGGCGTGCTTGGTGGATTCCATCCTTCAGACTTGTGTTGGCAGAACTTGGCTGAAGTTCGGGTCTCAGGGAAGCTGTTGCATGCCAAACCAATTAATTTGAAATGGCTGGCTAACCAGATTACGGAACTGAAGATTATTAGCCTATGTACCCCAATTTATGCATTTGAGAACATATCCTGTTCCTCGTTGGTGGACCTTTATGACTCCTTAAAACAAAACAAAACAAAGGATCCTTTAACAGCATTAGCAGCTAGGCTGCACTAATAGATTTCACTCAGAGCAAGGGGGCTGGTGCATTTGCAGGCTCCTCCAGGTGCTAGGAAATTGGGATACATGCCTGCTCAAAATGATCGCTGGTATTACTTCACCCATCTTTTAGGGTGTGATTCATTCTGAGCTCCAATTCTCTTTGCTATCTCTGTTTTTGGATAGATAGAAAGTAGATCTGTGCCCCTGCCTTTTATTTTTTATTTTATTTTATTTTATTTTATTTTATTTTATTTTATCTTATTTTAATTTTGCACAGGACTCACAGAGGTTTATCTTCCCTCTCCCTCTCTCTGTCCCTGCCTTGCCTGCTTGTAATTTTGACAGCCATCACCCAGCTGCCTATGAACCTATATGGCAGAAAGAATCTGATGTTAAATTACTACTAGGCAGACCAGAACTGCTTCTTAAATTTCAAAACACAAATATTAATCATTAAGCTGAAATCAGAACAAGCTATTTCAGTTCAAAGGAATTTCTTTTCTCTCTCTAGAAAGCTTAAAACATCTGTGAAGGAAAACTTAATGTTAAAAGCACAGTCTTAGCTGCAGGCCAGGTCTTGCTGAAATCAGCAGTCTCTAAAGAGTTAAAAATATAGCTGGTAAGGGGAGATCTTGTTTTAAAAGCAGAACTGTGAATCATTAGCTATCCCGGAGGTCCACTCCCTTTGGAATTGAGACTTGCTGTCTACCTAAATCCCAAATGAAGAATCACCTGCTCCAAAACCACATTAAATTGTTGCACTCTCATGTTGTTTCAGACTTATGGATGAGCTCCCAGATTCAGTTATGGAATGGAATTCTTCTGGAAGCAGCTGTAGTAAGTGTGCTTACAGTGTCTACCATATAGCTTTTCAGTCTGTTACAAAAAACACCTAAATGTCTTACTCTATTTGGGGGAAGCAGAAGAAAAATAAAAGTAACACAAATTTAACCAACTCTCGAATTTCAATTATTAAACTTCCTTGCTATGCTTTGCACCTTTAGGCAGATGTGTTCAGATGAGTCACGCAGTGCTACCAGTCTCTAATCTTAGGACAAACCGAGAGTATCTGAGTCAGCAGCACCTGACTTTCCTATCGTGCAGCTCAGTTCTGTCGAGCCTAGAAATCAAACTCGGGGCTCAGCTTCTCCTTTCCTTTTTTGCTCCCAAAGTCCTTTGATGTCCTGTCCACATCCTTACTCGCCTCCCCTAAGCTTCCCTCTCTTTCCTCTGTCTTCCTGTGTTTACTTGCTGAGTTAGTTAAATTCTGAGGAGAAGGTAGCTGTGACTTCTTTCCTGCACATGGAAGAGACCAGGGTGAGGTTTCCACTATTAGCAGCTTTTTACGAGGTTCGGATGTGTCCCTTGCCAGATCCAGGAATGCAGGTTTGGTAATGAGCATTAAAAGCTGAGGGACGAGGGAATTAGTAAAGAAATCTCTACAATGCTCAAGGATATGTTCTGTATTAAATAGGGTATTAAGATAACAAATAGTACAAAATGTATGTAATTCATGAATGGAGGCATTTGGAGCAGTTTTGCTTTATCCTGTTTGTGTAAAATCTGGCACTACAGTGGAAGTTCTCTGGATCCATATATGTGCAGCATAAGAATTCAGCCTGCTGTATCTGTATTTAGCTGATAACAGGGTAGTTATGTAATACTCATTGTTAGATTGTATGTCAGACTCATTAATTTAGGGTGTAATTTAATTGAACTAACAATTCTGACTTCAGTGGAAGTGGATCACGCCCTTCATGTACAAGCTTATTATACTTTAAGCATTTTTAACCTGAAGGCTTGTTTACTGCAGGGGCAGAAAGTAAATTTCTGGACGAGTTGAATGCTGGTCACTCTACAATAAATGATTCTTGATGCTTAATGATATTTAATGATTAAGGATACTTAATGCTTTTATTGCAGGAACTTCTGTTGCTGCTTTCCTGCATTATCCCATAAGCAAGTACTAAGTAGATAATACAGGCACTGTGGGCTAAATTTTCAGCCCTCATGAGCGGCAGTACAAAAATCATAATCAGTCTCATCTGTGATGCATGCGATAGAGTGACATAAGAGATCTCAGCCACATGAAATCCAGGGTGTCAGGAAGCAGTAACTATCCTAGAAAGAAGGAACTGTCTACAAAAGTTTTATCGCGTCATATTTTGAGTTTGAAAAAGCAAATGAAGGCATGGTTTGTCTTGTTATATGTCTCTTCGGTGAAATACACAAGTAGTACAGGGAAAATCCCTTTTTGTTTAGGGAAAACACCACATTTCCGTCAAAGGTCAGGAGCTATTTAGGTTTATTCATTTATTTTCATAACATTTCTGTATTTGAATGATTGGAATGCAGGGCATATTACATAAAATATATTCATGATGTACATACGTATTTAGTAAATGTTTACTTCTGGGATTTTACCAGATGCTAATATCTGGTGGAGCACTTCACTTTTAGGATACGCTTGGGTCTTCAACTGAAATAAAAGTTTGACAACCTGCCCCCCCCCCCCCCCCCCATGTTTTCCTAATAGCATTATTTCTGCACATTCAGTGGTTTCCTTGTTTCTAGAACCACTCAATAGTGATAGCAAAATAATGCTGCTGTTAGACTGTATTAGTACGTAAACAAAACCACTATTTGTCGGAGTATTAGAAGTAAAAACAAAATTCTGCTATTCTCCAACGCATTCTAAGGATAATATCTATGCAGATTAAAACGGAGTTGTTGAGACTATTTAATTTTTAAAGTGGTATTATGATCCTTCAAATATAAACTGCTTCTATTTTATACAGAACTGTCCAGTATTTGTCAATGAAGTGTTTTGATTAATTATGTTTGGATAACTTTCAGTACCACACAAATTGCACATGCATAACAAGAGATAGCACTTAAGGGTTAGCTTGTTTATCCAAGTCTATCTTTTCCTTTTCTCATCTTGTAAAGACAAGATACTGTCAGCTCTGTTTTGAGTGTTGTCTTCAGCTGAAATTTTGTCATCTTGTTTGGCAGCATAGGATTGGCATCCATTTTGGAATTAAATTCTTTTGAAGTTTTAGGTCTACACCAAGTGAAATTTACATTTGAAATACACTCCACAGGTGAACTATCCAAGTTTTTGGCATGTGTTTATGGCTTAGCTTATGATGAGAAGCCAAAGTATCAAGCGCTCAAGAAAATCTTGCTGGATGGATTAGAGTCAAGTGGAACTCACTACGATGGCCCTCTGGAATTTTCCACTGCAGGACGTGCACGAAATCGTTGTACTGCTGAAGCGTCAAAAGTAAGTAAGAGAGTTCTGGGATTATTTCCGAAATTGTTGCCTTTTCTTTTGTAGAAGAGGAAATAGTTTAATATTGCAAAATGAGACTGACACAACATTTCTTTTTGCCTTAAATACATAGTGTTTGTTAATTCCTGTTTCCCCTGGCTTTGCTAAAAAGTGGGATGTCAACCCTTAAGGAGGAAGAACTGTCATGAGTCCTTTTGACCTACGGCCTCTCACTTCAAAGTAGTAGGTCTGTGGAGAATGATTTACTTTCAGGATAATGGGGAAGCCAAGGACTTTGTTCACCAACATCTTGAAGAAAAGCCTGAATGCCAGTTTTTTCCTTCTTTCCAGATTAAAAGCAAAGTTACCTTTATTAGTGAAAGCATTTAATTCATTTTCTTACTTTCAAGCTGTTCTTTGTCATTTGCTTTTATACTCCTGCAGCCACTAATGTGGAGGAGGTATTATTCTGGGATTTAACTGCGTTATTGGTATGCAGTGATACACTAACGTGGAATTTGAAAACTGACAGCTATCGTGTTACGTTTTCCTTTTGTACTTTTAAGTCTGAAGCTACATGGTTAATAACACAGTGTTTTAATAAGTGGAAATTGAGGTAATTAGCAGTCTTACTGGACTTGCTGTGAAATGTCAGTCCTGGCATACCTCTGCCTTGAAACTACCCGTATGCAAAAGCCCCGTTTCTGTCTCTGATGCGTGTGCAATAAGGCAGGGTCAGGGTACCATTCATTTTTAATATTTCTGGTGAACTTTGGACCATCACAAGTGTACGTGAGCCAAGAATGCAGGATGCAAACTAATGTGACTGATAGGCTGCGAGATGAATGGTGATTCAAGTATCAGTGCACAGATGGTTCTGATTTGCTGAGTTTTGTAGCTGCTGCAACTGAAGACATAAAATATCCTTCTAGTCATAAATTAGCTCTTTGGAAGCAAAACCTTGGCACCAGAGCTTTACAACCTTCAATTAGTAGGGAAAGAAGTATTTGAATGACTGTGGTATTGACATCTGTAGGCCTGCATAGTAATCATTCCTAATAGAAGAGAATATCTGTTTGAGGGGGTTTTGCATGGCTAATTAACCACCAGTGAGAATATGTAATTTTTTCATGATCTCCTGATTGTCACCTTTCTCTCATGATACAATTACATTTTATTGTAGCAAGTGCCTCACAAACCAATTGTCAGCACTATTTACGTATTACGGAAGGCAGGACAAAAGTTCATGTTTAATAAAAAGGCACTGGGTTTTGATCTTGGTAATTACAGATACTTATTTTAGCAATTTTATTAACTTTTCTGTTTTTACCACTTTTGTCTTTTAACAAAACCAAAAGCTATTTCCGTGACAGAATTTCCCTTGCTGTCTATGATGGTGACCATGTTGTCCTCCCTAATTTCAGGTGATTTTTTTTCTCCAGTTTGTACTGTTTTCTGAACTTAATTGAAATATCAGGTAGCTGTTAACTGATCTCCAGTGGATCTGGTTGGATCTCTGGTGCACATATCTTTGATTTCTTAGGGTTGGATACTGGATAGTAAATCTGTTTTCTTCTCATTGCCTGGTCTAAGACTTGTTCAGCATGGTGGCATAAAAGATAAAAACGTCTGGACTGTAAAAGCTGCTGTAGCACTTACTGTTTGCAAGTGCACAACCCTACTGAAAAATCCATGAACGTGGAGTGTCACTTACTAGCACTCTGGTGCTGTAGGCTTAAGCAGAATTGTTTCTTGTGGCCACCGAGACTCGGGAGAGAGTCTGCATATTGCTAGATCTTGACACCTATCATCACATTTTCAGAGAACTGTTTATGTTGACTGTCTTACTTTTTGGAATAATAAGAATGCTAGTGCTGTTCCAGTGATCACCTATTTTTTTTCCTCGAGTATGTTTCTTCAGCCAGCTGTGCTGCTTACATGGAAAAGTTTCCCCTAACAGTCACTGCAAAACAGCTGCAGAAAGGAAATTTCTAGGGTTATTCAAAGGACTTAAAGGGCACTTAAATACAAGTAGAGAGAGCAGGTAACTGAACTTTCTCTGAATTTATTGCTATTTTTAGAAAATCCAATATTCAATCTGTGGCTATTGACTTTGGAGAGTATTCAAGGCCTGGTGCACTTCGGTGCTACAGTTCTGACACTGTTGGATGGCAGGCAGGCACTTCCCACTGTAGCTCTTCGTGACGCTGTCTGTAGTTATTCTAGTTCTGACTCCTTTCATCTCACACCTCTGCGTTCTCTTTCCACCTCTCCTTTTTTCACCAGATATTCCTCCTATTAAAAAGGCAACCTAAAAATAGGGGGAGTCGCTACAAACCAACCCCTGGCTCCTCCCTTCTTGCTTACGAGCAGAATCTGACTCTAGACAACCTGTCTGATTCCACTTGTACCTGTTTGGTGTGGGAAAAGAGGTGATCTTGGGTTAATCCCCTTTTGAGGACCAGTAACCACCCATAAGTACCAGCAAGGAGATCCTGTAACACCAGCTCTCCTTGAAGATGATGTGAGAAGGACTTGCTACAGAATTGAATTTTAAGACGTAGCTCCCTGTATAGTACATGAAATTTGTCTTAGAATGACATAAAAGGTGTAACAGTGGCCACATCCTAGCACTTTGTTTCAGTTACATATCAAAAAGATGATAAAATACTAATTAGGTTAATTCTCAAATTTGTTTACCACAGTTTTTGGCACTGGATAAATACTCTCAGCTTTCTCACCTACAGTGAAAGTGCTAGGATCAGGGCCAAATGAAGTATGGTAAGGCCAGCTGACTAGTTGCTAGATTCCGTAAATTTCATATTAAAGAAAATAATTACAATACCAACTTGTCACTTTATTAGTAATGGAAGATGGTAATTTTTAGGCATACAATAAATATTTTCAGAAGTGCTATAACTCCTCTTTTGAAAGTAATTTTGTAATTTAAAGTATGTGTACATTGTAGAGATAGCAGAGTTAGCTGTCAACAAGATTAGCAGTTCTTACATGATGCAGTATGGTGCCACGATGCAGAGAAAACAGCTTGGGCACCCAAACCCAGCTAACTGTCAGTGTGGCTCTGAGCCTTGCCTATATAATTCCATTTCTCAAGGCTCTGGACAGTGTTATGTCCTGAGGTAGACTGACTGAAACTAGCTTGAGTTGGCATTCAGAACAGATACACCTTTCTGTTTCTAAACATTAATAATTTTCACAGAATAGAACTATGGATTTGTTCTCAAAAGGTGTTTTGGATTCAGCTCTATGAAGTGCCTACTGACACTTTCAATGCTATTTGGGTTGTGCAATTTCTATCTTCTAAATGTATTTAATTTGCAGTAAGAAAAATAAGCCTATTATTTCTTTTCTAGCTGCTATATTGAGATACAGCTGCTGCACAGAGGACCATATGCAAACATTACAGTTACAGAATTATTAGTGTGCCAGAAGTACCAAAGGCATGTGGCATACAGCCTGTGTTTTGGCTACGTTTGTCTTCCAAGTTACAAAAGCCAAAAACACATCATTTGATACCCAGCGCTTAGAGCAGCACTACGAAAAACTTGCTTTAACTCAAGTAACTATTCACCATGTATTCCCAATTACATTTCAGAAGCCTGTAGAAGAATATAAGACTTCACTCTCAAATTAGATTACCTGGGCCAACAGACTTACTGATTATCTTTTAGACAGTTTTGCATTTGACTCAATCCAGTGATATGAAATGCATTCAGCAATACTTAATGATACAGTGACTTACTGGCCTCATTCCCAATAAAGGTTATTAATGAATATTTTGAAAGGTATAGCTCAAGTTTATTATTATGTAGCATACTTCCCAAATACAGCATAGCTCTAACTTTGTACTGCTTGAAAAAGACATTTATTGATAACTAAAATGCTGAAAACAATTCTTTTGAGAAAGATAAAAGCTTACTCTCACTCCGTGTTCTCAGGACTGAAGTGAAGTTAGAACAGTTTTCTTTTTAAAATACTGAGGGATTTTTTACTAAACAAAAGTGTTGACTGTTCATCAGCAGGTTTGCTTACCAAAGCCTGTACCAAAACCAGTTCAACAGAAGCAAAAAAAGATGGAAGGTGAGGAATACATGCGCCCAAACAAGGCCTGTACTGCGGTAACAGGCAGACAACTCCCAGATGAAGAAAAGCCAAGTAACTTACACCGGATGCTTCCACAACCAGAGCCTCAGCAGGTGAGGATTTTGGCATGGCTGTAAATGCATGGTATCTTCTGGGAGTTTACGTGCTCTGTTAGCTCAATGTCCAGCTCTTGGGAAGGGCAGAGGAGAAGAGTGCTTGAAAAAAGTCAAGCATTAAGTCCCAAACCAGCAGAAGCTGGCATATGCCTAATGGCTTGTATTATTCGAAGCATGCAACTTGGAAGCTTCTTATGTAGCCCAGGTAGTAAGTGCAGTCAAGGTGCTATCCTTACCTGTTTCCAACCTGGCAGGTTCAAATATAAGAATAGTACCTGTGATAATGGTGAATCCTGCTGATTATTTTTCAGCATACAAAATTACTGTCTGTCCATCAACAGGTTCACTTACCAAAGCCTTCGTGGAAACCAGTGCAAAAGAAGCAAAACAAGATGAAAGAGGAAGACTCCAACTATCCAAGCAGGCCCCAAGCTCGGATAACACACAGGCAATTCCAGGCTGAGGAGAAGCCAATTAAATTGAACAGCACAATTCAGGAGCCTGACGCACAAAAGGTGAGTTTTTTGGTTTTACCTTTGAAGAAGTGTGGCACATGGGGAAAGAAGGTTCAGCTTTATTAAAATAGAGTTTAAAAAACAAACAAACAAAACCACCAGCACACACAAACCCAAAACTAAGTGTATGCAAACTTGATGTTTGCCACAAGCACTAGAAGTTTGTGTGTGGTTGCTTGGTCACACTGTTGCCAAATTAACACTCATTTAATTTTTTTCTATAGCTTTGTAGTAAAGCACTGGAATATTGTGCATGCCCAACAGATAAAAGTGTTGGGAAACATCAATCTCCTTTTTCTTCCCTGTTGTTTTCTTGGTAGAAACTTTCTTTAGTAGTTACCTTTTTACATAGTAGAAAACTTGATAGCAGTCTTAATTGAGTTCCTAAATTCTGACTTTTTAATCTGAGGATTTTAGAAGCTAACTAACTCACCTCAAATAATATTAGTAACTACTGCATGAAAGTATTGAATGAATTCCTACAGAATGAAAAATATTAATCAAGGTTTTAGTAAAAATAATGCAAAATAAGGTACATCTTAGTGAACATATTGTGCTCCTTCATTTTCTACAGAGCTTGAGTTTATCTTAGCAAATTCAGATGTTTGTTTCTTTCATATAGAAAAACTGTTAAATGAAGACAAGTTCTAATAAGCACAAAAATGCAACTTTTAATATAGCTTTATTATTAATACAAAATTCTTTGCTTCAACCAGTCTGCTGATCACTGCCTGGAGACTCCAGTACAAGTTAGGAGAGTGAAGCAGAAAAAGCACAGCTGTACCTGAGAGCATCAGGCAGTAAAGTGGTGAGCAGAACAATTTCTGGAGATGTCTTGGCTAGTAGCAAGGTAGTCAGATTCTGAAAAGTCTCTGGAGTTTTGACACAGTAACACTGTTTCTGTGAAGATATTCTGAGTGCTACTTCATAGTTCTTAAGTGCAAAATTTTAAAAAATGTTAAGGAAGAAAGGTGGCATTCCCCCCATTTATTTTCCTCCTATATAATTTGTTTAAATGCTACTTTTACTCCTTAAGAAAGGTGCAGATGCAGAAATAGAGGCACATTTGGCTTTCCAGCATTACCTAGGGAAAAAAAAAAGAGCTGGTGTCCTTGTAACTTCTCCTGTTCATTTGAACAGCAAGCACACTGCATGGATTGTAGCTCTTGACACTGGAGCGTAACGTGGGGATTTGTGTTTCCATCCTCTTTATGGGAGGAAGAAAAAATACATTTTACAGAAATGGAACTGATCACAGGTCTTGCATTTTATATTATTATTTGCATTTTGATTTAGGCTTTCTAAAAGCAAAGCCACTGTTCCAGTATGATTAATAATGCTTCATCTATGTAGAATAGTTAAAATGGATGTCCTATAACATTTAAGAGACTTAAATGAGAAACTGGAGATGGGAAAAAAAAAGGGGCAGGATTGTTAGTCTCATATTGCAGACCTCCTCTTAATTTCTTTCATGTAATTTTGGGGATTGGTACAGGAAAACTGTATTTTATAGTAGTAAAGTTATGAAAATTCAGGAGGATACTTCATGCACAAAGGGGAAAAAAACTAATGGCTAATGCAGGAGCTGAAGTAATGAGAGTGTATGTCTGTCAAGTGTTCTCCAGAGAGCAATTCCAAGCAGTTTGGTTAGGCACCCACCTGGAGGAGTTAACTGCAGGCACCTTGCTCTGGCCTAGATGCTTGGATGGGATGGCCACCCTGCTCTTAATAGTAGCAGATGATGCAGGTAAAGGTCTGAATACAGAACTTGCAGGGAAAGTTGTTTCCCCGTTTTATCTTTTAAGGGAAGTACATTCAGGAAAACATCAGGTAGCTGCTGGGATAATGGGAAGATGATGAGAAAGATTGAGTGGGTTTGCTTTGTAAGATGCTGCTGGAAAGCCCTTACAGTTTAGGTATAAACCAAAAGGAGAACCAGTTCTGTGCCACAAGGGGAACACCTGAATGAGAGGAGTAGGACAAAAAGAGTAGGATGCTTGTGAGAGACAGGACACCTGGTAAACTGGGAAAGAGAGAATGTGAAAGACAAGCAATGTCTAGAAAAGAATATGGAAACAACAAAAAGCAGAGAAGAAAAAACTTAGAGCTACTGTTATGTTGGACATCATAGTATCTGTCTATCAAATGGCGCCCATTTTTTCACGTCTGTCACTAATTTGAAAGAGGAATAAGGCAGCCGATAATGAAGACATGAAATTTCTAATAGAAAAATACAAATTAGATTACAAATGTTCACCAAGCTATATTGCTATAGTTGAAATTAAGCAGGATGTATTCTCAAAAAATAATATATTGTGAATGAGATCATGGAAAGGAAACCAAAGGTAGACATTTTTCAGACACAGTGGAAAATAAAGGTAAATTTAAAGTTTTGGATTCGTGACAAAACAAACAGTAGTGTTTGTGGATTTATTTCAGAGATGAAAATCAAAAAGGTAAGCTAAAGATGCCATTGCTTCTGTAGACCTAAAAATCCAACCACCCTACCCAACTGCAGCAAAGAACATGCTAATAGGATATTTATGCCATCTATCATAAATCAGGAGAAGTTTAGCTTCACTCTAAAATGCAAAAAGTTACACAAGTTGAAACAGCAAATCAAATTTCAGAGAATTGTCTAGGTTTCCAGTCTTTATTAACAGGAACACTGTAAAGACACTGTTAATATATTAACGTTTTTAGGAAAATAGATATAGAAGATTTTCAGCTGTTCACTTCATTAGGAGAGTCTCTATCTCTTTAAATGGTGTTTAATCATGCTTAATGTTACACACTTAATATACATCTGCAAATTCAAATGTTAAGACTTTGTCAGAATTGCATTGCTTTCTCCAGAATAATTTAAATACCCAGATCTTTGGCATCTTTGTTTTTTTATCTGATTCACATCTCATTCACTCAAATACCAAGGTTGTAATTAATTTTTTTTCCTGCAGAAAGACGCAGGAAGAGAATTACCACCACTCTACCCCCAAGCAACATTCTCAGAATCCAGAAAGAACAATCAAGATCAACTGTTAACTACAGATCATCCAGTATCATTGCAAGAACCTGGTCTTTCTATATCCACTATATTTAGACTTGCATTTACTGAAGAAAGATACCACTACAGTATAGCTATACTTGCGCTTCTGTTTCTAATATTGCTTTCTTTGTCTTTTACTTGATGTCACTGTTTCATTGTCTTCTGTTTAAGTGCAGCAGTGTTCCCACCATGCTGTTTTTCTCAAAGTTTCTTCATGGAAGATTTCAGTGTCAGGGGCTTGGAAAATAGATTTTTAAAAGAATTATGTAAATACATATCTTTTAAAAGTAAGTTATCTTAAACTTTCCAAATCTGCACTGAATAGAGTTCCATATGCACTAAAATATTTTTGGGATGTTTTGTACTATGAATGTTGGGATTCATTTTTTTGGAAATTAATTCTTTGCTACAGCAACATTAAAAGAAGTATCATTAAAGATAACACCGTGGTATTTGATTATTCTAACACTAGTATGTTGCTAACGTACTAGTTATCATAACATCTTTTTGCTGTTTCTGAAGATCTTCAGTTAAATACCAATGCGTTAACTGTATGGGAGTCTAAACTATTCTCTCTTTACCTCGCTGAGCAAAGGGAAGATAAAAGCTACAAATGTATTTTACAAAAGCCTTTTTACAGTGCCTTGATTTTATCAAAGCTACCATGCATTTCTTAATTAAATCACTCATTTTCACCAGATTTCCTTACCTTGTTACAATATGGACATTCACCAAAGATGACATTAAAACTCTGTCTGCTCGAAGGAAGACCTTGTAGCCACTGCAACACAAATAAGCGAATTAAAATTCACGTTTCTTTCATATCAAATTTAAGAACTGTCTATTAACAGAGGATTTTGCAAATAGAGTTAATTTTATATACATCTGACCTGGTGCATGCCAAGCCAGTCTGTATAACTACAAAGCAGGGCAAGTTCCCTTCCACAGTGAGCTTTTTTTTAAGAATTTTGGATTAGAACACAAGAGGAAGCACAGTGGCTTTTCTAGCAATCCTTATGGGATTTTGCTTCATCTGAAATTTGAGGTGTGAAATGCTTATTTTTTAGGATCTGTCAGTGAGTTAACAGACAAGTTTGTCCCATTAATTACCTCATACAGGCAAGCCTGATGAAAAGGTTGTCCGCATCGGGCATCATCACATACTTGATCTGGGGTAGTGCCATCGAGTCGATAGGCATAGCAGATTCCACAGTCCTTAGTAAAATCCTTAAAACACATGTGTTAGTTTACAGTAGAACTGAAAGGAAGAAACAGGGGTGGAACACAGAGAAACATTTTCATCTATCTGGCTTTGGTTTTGCATTTTTTGTTATTTAGAATTACTAAACGTATTTACAACATTATGGTCTTGTAGTTGCTGGACATACAAGACTGCTTGGATATATTTTATCTTCTCACTGCATTACATCTAGTTTGACAAGTGTTTTCATGCTCTTGGGCCTTACCATTTCTTTTTCATCAAACATAATTTGTCTTTGTATTTGGGTATTAGACACAAGACCTCACAGTCAGATATTACTTTAAAAATTTCACAAGTGAAAGCCAAGCTAGTAATCCAGTGTTACAGCATTGTCAAAAATTAATTCCAAGTTTGCTTGAAATGCACCAGTATTTGGATGGCCTCTTGTCCCCTCTAAGCAGCTCTACCTAATTAGAACTTAAGTCATCAACATCCATAACAGAATGTTTGGATTTTTCCACATCTCATTAGCTACTCTGGAACTTCCTCTTTCCCTTTTAATAGTGAAGCCTGTTATTAATCGCCTTACTGCTATGAAGGCCACAGGAAAGTGTGCACCTCTAATCAAAGGTTAACAAGCTCTGACAATTGTTGCTTGAAGTTCAGAAGTCCTTATGACAATATATTAATCCAATTACCTCTCTTCTAAGTCTCTTATTTTTGCTGGCAGTTATAAAATGACCATTTAGATTTTACTTACTCAGAAATAACAACTATTCATTAACAAAAAGCAACTTACGCTTTCTTCTAGCACAGCACGAGATGGAAAATCAATTTCTAAGACATCTTTCAAGTTCTGTAATAAACTGATTTTGGGGTCCCTGCAAACGGGAGAGAGGGAGAAAAAAGTCAACACTAAGAACAGCAAACACCATTTTAGTTTTAAACCTATATTACTAAAGATGCTTACCACAAGTGCATGTTGTTGTTCAGCTTAGTTCTCAAAGGGTTAACCACTACAAAAAATGTACATAAATAATTATAGAATCTTTAGGATCCTCTTCTGTCCCCTGCCCAATTCTACCTCATATTTCAGCACTGAAGTGCAAGGTGTATTTGTTGTTGACTTTTGGTTTTAATTACTTAAGACACCTAAGTCAATGATTGCCCTTAGTTTTAAAAATCCTGTATACTAGCATTTAAAGTAACATACTATTGAAGATGTGATTTATTTCCCTTTAAGAAGTTGGCAAAAAAACTGTGAGAAGTAGAATAAAAGACAAATATTTTCACATGCTACTAGAACATATGTAGTAGATACTTTTATAAAGAAAATTATATTAAACTATAAACATGGTTGGGTAATCATCTGTAGGACAAAGATTTCCCTGTAAACTGTGTTAGGAAAGCACTGGAGAAAAGCATCACTCAGAGCAAAGCAGCATGCCAGGGATTTAGGCTGTTAAAAAAACCAACAGCATCTACTGTGTAAAATTCTCCTACGCACATAACCTAATTCCTAGCTCCGCTTAAGCAGAGTTTAGCCCAGGAGCCCGGCATAGATTACACTAGTATCTGCTCACCAGAGATCAGATTCTAAAAGTGAAATGAACAGCGTATGTCTGCTGGCTTACCGTGATCTGCTCCAAGAAAATAACACTCAGGGAGCATGTTTGGATGCCTGGGATCTACCTCTATGGTCACTGAAACGTTGTTCCCTAAAATGAGAAAGCAAATCATATGTGAAGCTTTTCTTTGCAATCAATTACTTAAAAACTGAAACATTAACTATTTTAAAAAAGTTTTAAATTAGTTATTTCAGGCTTTTTTTTTCATTACTACAAATAATTAAGAAGTTGGTAGGTACCCAAATTAATTGTACAAAACAAGTTTTTCTATTTAAATTTCAGTGGACTGTAATTAAAAATATCAACTTCTTAAAAAAAATTATCAGAGACTAGTCTTAACACTTAGAGTTTTATTTTTGAATAATGAAATTAATGTTATAATCAATTTGAAATCTTAGTGATATTTTAAAGGTAATAGAGATGTAAATGTTATTAATTCCTCATCATCTTTTATAGTCAAAAAGACAAGAGCAAAGCCAGTATTAAGTAGTTTAAGTAGTAAAATCAATGGAGTAAATCCCTCCACCTCACTCTTTACCTAACCCACCTTCCCAGCTCTTCTGCCTTTGGACTTCCTTCTAATTCTCCTTTCACTCTTCCTGGACAGGATCCATCTAATATAATAAGTCCGTTAAAATGCTGGAATTTGTGAATGAGGCAAGGACTTCTTTTAAGCTCTATTTTTACAAATACTAATTTCCTAGAGGTATCACACAAGTCCTCATGTTTTTGAGCTAGGTGCTCAATAAGTTGCAGATACGCAGTATTTTCCTGCAGAATTTTTCATTTTATATTGAACACCATAAAGTCATAACAATTTCTTAAACAGGCTCTGTATTCAGATGGAACGTGGGTTTTTTGTTTGTTTTTAAATACAAAGTTAAGAGTTGTGTTTTTAAGTCCTACTTTCAGTTTACGTAACCTGATTAGATAAGCAGAGCAAATAGCAACCTGAGTTTTACTTTTAAAACCCAAGTGATTCCTTCAAATCTTTTTGTACCTATTGCGATTCTTCTTATTGTAGCACTCCGTGTGGGATTTTCTGGCTCAAGCACCCATGTCTTCCCGTCAATTTCATCCATGGCATCCCAGAATTCTTTCAGTGATTCTAATGCTGCCAGGAACTGATTATGGATGTCTATTAAGGAGTTCTAAGAAGAGAAGAAATTTAAACATATTATATAGTTTCTACCTATAGCTATACAGAATATTAAAACAAACAAAAAAACCTGTATCTAACAAGTGTTAAAATCTAGTATCCATCCAATTATAGTATGGTAGCGAAAAATGTTGAACCTTATATAATAATGCCTTTTTTTTTCTTTTAATCAAAACACCACCAATTAAGTGTATCTGTATCCTGAGTACATATAATTTCTCTAATCCTGGTAATTCTAACACGCTGTGATATACATACATTATAGTTGGATTTGAAAGTGTTTTAGACTCCTTTTTTTAGGAAACTTTTCTAAAAAACGGTAGCAACTATTCCTTTCCATTATAACTTGTAACAAACTACTGTAAAACTTAAGTAAAAATCAGCATCATCTACTATTAAACTTCTAACATTATGATAGTTTGTCTCTGCTTCATCTGAGCAACATGATATAACAGAGAAATGCCCACTAAGGTAGATTTGGAAAAAAAAAAAGCTATGATATATAGCCAAATAATGTCGTAAAGGTCTCAAAATTAAACAGCATTAAACCAGGTACTTAACATTAGATTTCAAACCATGTAAATATGGTAAGAGAAGGAGAAACCATGCAATAATCAGAGGATTACACTCAAGGGATTTCAATATTTGAGAGTGGATTAGATGGGATCAAAAAATCTGTGATTATACAGGACAACAGACAGAACAGCAATGCAAAAGAAGTCTTTTAAACATCACTGAGCAAAAAAGAAGTAATTATTTCTACAGGAAATGGCTTCTTCAAGTAGAGAAAACACTCAGCAGTCAGGTTAACACCTTTGAAAATGCAGATGCCCAGAGGTACAAAACATGAAGCTGAATTTATGGAACCAAAAAGATGTGAAGAAAGCAAGGAGGCAAGAGATGAGTTTTTTATGGAGTAATACTCCATACAGGTTTTGAGCTGAAGTAAGGCAGAGTCTGATGTAAAATGGAATGAGTGGAGGAATCTGGAAGTGTCACGAACAGACTAGTGGGAGAAGACCAAGCAGTCAAAACAAGGCTTCATGCGGATAGATGAAGCTACAACAGGAAAAAGTGAAGGTGTCAAAAAAATGGTAAAAGAAGACACTGAAGGGAGATCAAGTAGGGAGAAAAAAAAAAGAAAAAAAAAGAAAATTAAACGATCAGTTCTTAAGAGGTATTTTTCTACAAATAACAGTAACACGAAATATACATGAAATGGTCTCCTTTAATATTTAATGATTATGTTCTACCTTTCTCACCTGGACAGAAAGAAGTAATTATATATATATATATTTCTCCATCGGAAAAATATGATTTTTATATGTAGTAAGTTTTTATATTTTATGCATACATATTCTAGAAAGAAATGGTGCAGCTTAGAAATAAAATGCTACATTTTTTCCTGCTGTTATTAAATTAAAGTAGGAAAGCACTTAAGCAGAAAAGTGTGAATACTGCCAATCTCAAAATGTAACGCTTATTATCTTTAAAAGCATTTTGTTACTTTTATAATACCTGAAGTGATATAATAGTGTCAGTCACTTAACCACATCTTAGAGTATAATATCTTCATCTTAAGTACTATTATTTCCAGTATTTTAATAATTTTCACACAGTCCTGAAATGTGATCTTTTGTGCTCTGATGACACTTAAATTAATAGCATAATTTTCTGGTACTTGCAACAGTTGCTTTCCATTTTGATTTTTTACATTTTTCTGTATCACATACAGATAAATCCTCTAATAATCATTTTTATCTTTATCTTCTGGGAATTCAAAGGGTTTCACTAGAAAAAAGAAACATCAAGGGATTATAACCCATAGATAAGTTTTAAAATCCAATTAATTTTAATACTAATTGTAATTTTTCAATGATGTTCCTTAAAAAGGTAGTTAAATCTTTTTTTTAAATGCATTGTTCATTTGATCTTATTTGCATGCTTCATTGATGTTACCAGCTGTCTCCTGCTATATACATAAATGCATCTATAGCTATTTAAATACATCACATTTGTCATGCAAACCATGAAAGCTATAACATTCCTTTTTATCTTTTTATTTGATTAACCAACTAATTTTTGGTCATTGCTCAACACTTTTCTAAAATACTATCATGCTTTTTTTTTTTTTTTTTTTAATCTACACATCACCAAGATAGTCATTAATAGTATCACACAGCACAAACTGTTTCTTGGTAACCTTTGTACAAGTGCATTAGAATTTGTATGAAATATGTAAAATATTCTTTGAAAAATAAGACATTCATACTTCAGGATGTCATCACTGGCTACCCACCTGACTCTATTAGGTTTCCATGGCCATCAGGCAAAACATACATTATAAAAACATAAAGAACATTGTGGCAGTTTAATTGTTCACAACAGCTTAAAACAAAATGAAGATAATTTTAATGTCTAATATAAACCTTGCATGTTACTTCTAACTACTGATGCACTGACATCCATTTCCCATACTAGCAGTAATTAGTAGCTAGCAGAGGTTAGGACTATTACCAGAATGAGAATAGTCACAAAACCTAAATGTAGTTTGTTGTGCAAGTGGATATCACAGTCTTTTCTAGCTGAACCATGTTATTTCTTTCTATAGGATTGCCTACATCTGTTGCACTGGCTGGAAAGTGATCCCTTCGCAGCTATGCTCCCTCAGTCTGTAGGGTGACAGGGAATTTCTGAAGTCAGCACAGAAGGCACTAGTGAATGCACGGTTCAAGCTGAAATACTGCACAGGATTCTGACCAGACCTTCCCAAGAAAACAGATACTTCCACCCGGACATGGTACTGGGCAACCCGCTCCAGGTACCCGGCTTGAGAAGGGGGTTCCAGAGGTCCCTTCCTACCTTAACCTTTCTGTGAGTACAAACAAATCGTATCCAAGACAAAACATTTCTCAGACAAGGAATGGAGAGTCCATCATTAGGAAAAGTCAAAAGTTTCGCTTGCTTTGACTAGCAAAGCAGCGTAAGAGGGGATGTGATTATTATCCACAGTTATATTATGGTAGCTGTACAAGGGACCTAGAGCTAGAGCTGGTGGAAGGCCCATCAAATGTGAACTCACACAAAGCTAACAGCTAGAGCTGCGTTCCTCTCCATCACAGCACTGAGGTCCTGGCAATGCCTTCCAGTCCCAGGGCACCGCATTACTTTCAGGTGGGAGCCTGGTAAGTTTTTGGCGGAGAGATACCGCGTGACTTAATGATCCAGCTCCCTTCAGCTCTCTTTAATGACCACCACAGAAACTGAGCAGCCCAAAAACATTACTGAGTTTACCAACAAAATGCGTAATTAGAAGACCTCGCTCTGAGTTTCCATACAGAAAAATAAGAGATTGAGAAAACCTTAGTTTGGAATACTCAGCTCGAGACCCCTTCAGCAGGCTTTAAAGGATTCTTTGCATTAAAGCATCGCCTCCAGTGACCATAGTCATAGCTGCAAACACTCAACACTTCTCCAGATTTTTCTCATATATGAAGTTGTGAGTATAGAAGACAAAGAATACAATCAGTGATGACTTATGATAGGAATGCAGTGTGACTCAGCAGTCAGTTTTCTCTCAACAAAGCATATATCCAGCTTCAAAGTTTTAGTTATTCTAGGCTCTATGAGACAAAAATCTGATATATACTGCTACACAATACACCAATACGATCCTTTGGACTGAACAATTCAGTATTAATTTATAGGGCCACGATTCTATGGTCTTAACGTCTGAAAACAGGTAGGTGTAGACACTGGGCTAACTAAATTGGTTATTTTACAGAAAAGCAGACATGTAAACATACTGACTTTCACATGGTTCCCTAGCAGTTTTAGAAAACTGACCGAACTTTTACTATTTATGCTATCAGACTATACGTATCCTCCGTTTATTTCAACAACTGGTAGGAGATGAAGCACTTATTCTGGTCAGTAAAAATCAGATATCCTGGACCCACCTAGAAGGCAACGTATTCTATTGCTGCTCCTCTTACCCCTCAGCTTTGTCCTTTCGGCCTCTCTGCAGACTGGCTTCATCCTAGTAACTTCTCTTCTACCAGTGAAGAGTGTCATGTAGTTCTGCAGTGGTTTTGTTCCCATTCCTATCCTCTGCACTCTCATCTCCATCTCATCACTGGTCCTCGTGCTAATTCTTTCTTTTAGTTTATTCTAATTCAAACACTTTCCCCAAGTTTACAACCACTGCTCTGTAAGACTCAGCTTATCAATCACTTAAATTACACTCTCCCCTTCAATTAAATGAATAAGAAGGAACAGAAAAAAAGTCACTCTACTCTTTGTTCTTATTTATAGAGCCAATAACTTTAAAGAAGTGCTACATGATACATGGTAACATTCTTGCCAAACTTTAAACACCCATTCCAAATCCTGGATGGATTGAATACTAACCAAATGGTAGTAAGAATGTTCAAATTAAGATAAACACAGTGCATTTTATTAAAACTTGTGTTTAAAAAATATACAAATATAATTTATCTTTACTGTGAGGTTTGGTAGATTTTTTTTTGTTTGGTTGGTTGTTTTTTGCTAATTCTTCCTAACACGAAATTTGCTTATCCTTAGGAATCCAGCAAAATTAAAATAACTGCAAAGTGTCCTAATGGAAAATGTAAAGCAGCTTAAACTTTAGGTGTTGTATGTATTCACAGATAAAATAAAATTTAATAAAGTGAACAGTGTTTGGCTGGCAAAGGGATTGCCTGTATTATCTAAGCAACGTATGATTCTTTAGATTTGTTTGGACTACTATTTATTACTCATAAATTGAAGTTTAAAAATTTTCTTCCTTTTTAGCACAAATCCAACTGAGACACAACACTCTCAAATCTTTATAAAGTGTCTTGTCAGCCATCTCCATTTTTTGTATTGACAGATGCATAGAAAACTGTCTGTGAAGCTCCTTTGCTAAAAAAAAAAAGCAATTACAATACATTCTACTGTGTTTCCATCAAAATAACTAAAGAATAATCTCATTCATATCACTATACCTTCTGAATCTTGTATTACTGTTTCATTGCTGGCTGGCTGGATGCATGACCTCATTAGTCATTAATTTCCACTCTCCTGACCTTCATGTAGCAAACCAGGTGGTCAGTGGTCAGTATAGAAACAATACCCTGACATGAGGGCAGCAGAATATAGATGCTCTGAAACTGCAGAACCATGCTTACCGTTTATGCTAAAATCTCTAGACAGTACATTTATCTGGTTATTTAGAAAAAGAATGTAACTGAAATAAGTAGATGTTCTTGCACTTGTCATTGAGAAGCACTCTGCATTTATTTGGCACTTATAACAGTAGCAGCAGCAGCATTGCCCTTGGTGCTGATTTCTTACTACTCTAAAATGTCTCCTCTGAGCCAGAATACACTGGCTGTTGCTGATCATGCTGTGAGACACCTGCACTGGCTACTAGGCTTGTCATGACGCACAAAACCCTACCATCTTCAGCTTGACATTGTGCAAGTTATAATTATTCATCCAAATGAATATGTCAGAGCAGCAGCAGCAGACCTCTCATCAGAGCAAAAGAAAAATACATCAAAACATTATCAACACAGCAGGAAGACAGGGACCATAAGGAAAATTACCCATTTTTAATATGGATGCCATAAAGCCATGTCTATTATTATACCAAAAAAAAAAAAAAAAAGACACCCAACAACCCCTCAAGTTTAAAGTCCATGAGCACTGAAAAGAACCTCAAATAGGCAACAGCAGGGGGAAAAAAAAAAAGAAATCAATTACCTGAAATCTATTTATACTTTCTTTCACAGGAGTTTATATTATAATAGTGCACTTGCACAATTTCAGTTAAGCCTTGTCAATCTTTACCTTAAAGATGACCAACAAATATTAAAAATAAAGACCCATCAAAACTTCATGTTATTTTACAGGAAGATATGTATAACATGTTCTCTTTCCTTTTTAGGAACAAAAAAAATTTCAACCACTTGAGGACATGCTAAATTGCTTTATCTAAGTTTAACCCTTATTTTACTGTGGCATGAAGATTGCTCACTATAATGATTTCCATGCATTTTGAGAATAAAAACAAATTTAAATAGTGTATGAAATGCAATTACTACAACAATCTTTTTTTCCCGTAAGTGTTAGGTTCGTGTCACTCACATACAAGGTCAATTTTGAAAAAGACTGGACAACTGAAACAAGGTTATCAGCATAACGTACAGGTTGTTGGTATTTGGTCCAACATTATAGCAGATTATCTGCAGCTGGAATTCGTATCCTATAATTTCAAAACATATGTCTTCAGTTACATACCTACATCTATTGTTTGTGTTTTCAAACACATTACCCATGGGTAATTCTAACTGTAGAAAGATTTCAAGATATCAAGCTCTGGAATGCCGTATTTTTTAACAGTAGATTTTTACTTTCTTATAGTGTCAATATTAATGTATTTGCTTACATCTTTAACTTGTCAAAGAATGCTGCTTCATATTATGTTTTTCAAGAACATTTTATTAAGACATAAAACCAGCAGGTAGCTTCAAAATTACTAACAGTAAACTCAGAGCAGCAACAACTGTCAAGGATATTTGAAATGTTGTTAATTTGAGGCAACATATATTGCATTGATATAAAAATTAATAAAATAATATTAGACATATGGATAACACTGGAGGTAAGAAACAGTACTTGAAATCCTTCGTGTGGTACATGAAATCCAGTGCAATCTAAGGGAAAAACAGTATCTATTTAAATAATTCAAAACCATAGCACAGAATCAAAAACTAAAGTGACACACGACAATAAGCACATTTTTCATTTGCAATGGTTCATTCTTGAAATTATTTCCTCAAGCTCTCAAACTGAAGGATCTAAGGTGATACACAAAACCTTGAGCTTTGCAGTCAAAATTATATGCTCATCTTAAAATTATTCTGATGCAAAATTTTCAACCATGTTCCCTACATAAATTTAATAGCACCAAGACAAGCTTTATTGATGGTCAGAAATCCTCACAAGAGTTAGATTTATGAAATACCATCACTTATATAAAATCTATTTTCCTGAACTAAATGAAATTAAACATCAACTATTTTCTAGAGATAATTCAAATTAACTTACAATTAAGTGGTCACATTTAAATCCATTTAATCAAGTACACACGCTCTATTAAGGAAGAGAAATAAATGAAATAAAGAAAAAGATTAAAAAAAAAGACAATGGCTCTTGGTTCTCTATATTGACAGTAACTGTTAAACTATGAAACTGGAATTCTATTAAGTATTTTCTTGTTGTTCTTTTGACTATAACTGAAGAAGTTTTATTATGTTATGGAAACTATATAGGATAATGAACTGGGGGACTGGCATTTTTCTAAAAGGCTGTCAGCTTTAGAAGGTGCTTCTTTCTATATAAAAAGTTTATTGTGCATATATTTACCCAATATAATTTCTAAAGATATGAATTTTCAGCTGTATGAACAACTTATGAGAAAAACAGCCAATATGAGTGCAAAGTATAAAACATGCGAGGTATATCTATATGGCAAGGAAAATACTAAAAACAATATCAGAAGGAATATGGAATTCAATTTTACATTTACATAAGCAGGTATGAAGGTAAAATGCACACAGGGAGAAAAATCAGGAGCTACAAAGTCCAACACATCACTACCACCTACCTTCGCATATGTATCATAATTACTAAAGAAGGATGCATAGTACAGCAATTTACCTGTGGCATCCAGGAAATAGCAAACTGAACAGGAAAATCCACAAGGCAATCTGGTGGTTCTGTTGGATACTGAGGGACAGAAGAAAAATACAGTTCTTTTTTTAAAATGTGATTTTAAGTCAGACCAATACTCAGCTGCCAAATATGATAATGAAATACGAGCACTTTGAGCATCTTGCGAACTTGGCTCTCAAAGAAAAAATATGCAAGGAATTTTCAGAAATAGTTATAAATGATAATTATCATTTAAAGAAAACTACATGTAAACAGTTTTTTTATAACAGATTTTAATAGTGGCAGGAGAATCACAGTTTCCTGTTTTCAGTGTTTGCAAAGATATATTAATAAAGAACTTAAGACAAAAAAGATCAAATACTAAAAAAATTTTTTTAAATGTTTCCTGGTATCTTGACAGCATCTTTTTAATAGAAGCTTAATGTTACCCATGCAACATTCTTGCTCCTCAATTACCTGCAGTGGATATAAAAGTTTAAAACAACAACAATAAAAAAGCCTTTAATGAGTCAAGAATTAGAACTAGAATATTTGTTCTGATTGGAATGCTTTTTTTTTCTTTTGAAACTTAAAGCAAAATAAGCACAAAACTTTTTAGAAAAAGATGAATGAACATACACACAAAATTAAAACTAACAAGTCCCTCGCTCTGCCTGCCCCAAATTAAAAGGCATCCATTAGGAAAAGAACAAATAGTTCTGTTAAGAAAATCAAAGCTACAAAAATAAGAGGTTTGATAAATCCAACAATAACCATTTACCATTCATTACACGTGTGAAAATATTACAGTTCATTATCCCAATATCAACCCTGTGGAGAATAAGTATTTTCTGAAAACTAAAGCAGCAAAGAACCATCCAGGTACAAACAAACTGTGTCTTTTAAAAATAACACCCATACAAAATCATATTCATCTGAGAAATTCCCTCTTTTAGTCCTATGCAACCTCTGAAATTGTACCAATGACAGACACAGTAGTGTTATAAAAATTGTATTAGTATTGCATAAACTGCAAAAGCAAGAGAACGTTACAGAAAATCTTACTTGGGGAGAAATAGGAAAAAAGTCCCAACTTCCTCAGAAATAAAAACAAAGAAGTTAAGTTTAGCTATGCTGCTTCCCATAACCATTCTCTATCCAAAATAAATTTCTACGTATAGATGTCATTATATACCAGACACTTGGCAATTACTGGAATCTTATAAAAAAGTTTCCTCATTTTACATATAGTGTAATTCCACAGTAATTACTTTCCAATTGCCCTCTATGGCAAGGAGCAAAAAAAGACACAGCTTCCCAAGATCATCCATTCTTCACTTGATTTTAATAATAGTCTGGTGGATTTATGTATTCCACAGAAATTTGTTTAAACATGCATTTTTTTTTTAGTATGTCTTCATTTCTGTTTTTGGTTAGATATCCACTTTCTGAAGACAACTTCACTACCTGAATATTTACTATTTTATCAGATTGGTGGCAGACAAGTTAAATAACAGTCACAGAGCAAGAGAACTGAAACAACTAATTTGGACAGGAGGCAGTTACAATTTAGAAACGTACAGCCACAAAAGCTATTAGTTTCTTTTACTGTAATGTTGGTATTATTTTTCATGAAATACTTCAGTGCTTGCATAAAAATAAACCTGTTTTCAATATATAAAAGTATGCCTAGAACAAACTAAGACAGAACAATTTCTCTGTAGGATCAGTTTTAGAACTACCCCAGTTAAAATACCAGCAGCATTAGCCAATTATGTTCTTACTTTCTTGATAAGTAAATTCATTTATGCACTCTTTTGTCAGATGCCTTTGAACAAGTGGTTGCAAACGTATTCTACAAATGTTTTATTATTTTTTTTAAATACCTACGGCACCTTATCTGCATGCTTAGTCAAATTTTCCTTAACACTATAATATTGTAATGTGTACCAGCTAATTGCCAAGCACTATGCAACAGTGATTCTGTACATTGTTTAGTGTAATGCTTTTAGACCATGCGGGGTGAAATCCTGTATAAAACAAGGCAAGTGACTCCCCAGGAGATAGTATTTTAAAACAGTATACCAGAGCATATCAATGGCATCATGTGCCATTACAGTTGCATTTAAATTTGTATGTTAGAAATCATCCTATTATTCTTCAAACCAATTTAAGCAATTATTAAAGCAAAGATTTATATTCTGTATTTTTGAGCACGCAGCTGAATTTATCTAGAAAAAATATTTTCAATAATCCTCTCCAAACCATTCACTTAATTACCATCAAAGCATCTCATTAACTACATGGCATGCAAATTATTGCAGAGGCTATTAGAGTTCTTGGGATCTGAAATGGCAAGCACCCAACCCACTTCCAAGAATTAAAATATGAGTTCCTCATGTAACGCAAAAGGAAATCTGATAAATAAAACTAATGTATTTGGTTTCGTACCTTGCAAAAATGCACACTTTGTTTTCAGAAAACTTCTCTAGATCATGAATTAAACTGTGAATGGAGAAAGATTTCTGCAACAGACATCTTCAGCCAAACTAAACTGAGAACTATTTCAGAAACCGTAAATTGAGAATTAAACAATATATCCTCTTATGATAGTCCTATTAATTTACAAAAGTCAATACTGAGTAGCAGATGACTTGATAAATATACCTATGATAAGATACTCTCAATTCCTCCAGATTTACTTTGATGGCACCAAGTTTCCTAGATACTTTACAAATGCAGATTATAGTGAGCAAGTGTTTTAAAGGACAATTCCTAACACAAAGTACATTCATACAATAACAACAAGTGGAAACATTTGACAAAGCATAAGAAAAGTCCTCAAAACACATCCAAACCACTAAGAATGATAGTGAAGGGATATTTAGGGGAATACCTGAATACATAACTTTATGAAAAATAACTTATTAAATCACTTATAGAAGTGATTTTTTTTTCCTGAAAACATCGTCAGCATGCTTACAAACTCCTTTTATTGTATAGCATCCACAAGGACAAGGCTGAATGAACCAATCTGCCAGAACACATACAAGAGCCAGCAACATATGCTCGGGGGAGAGGTTTAGCTCTCATACTAACCTTAGTCAAATAAACAGCGTAACAATAATAAGCATAATTTTGTTAAAGCATGTTATCAAAAGAAATCCCTTAAAAAAAATCCTTTGAAGCCTTTTCAAATGAATGTAATACGTATATCAAGGAAAATCAAATCCCCATGTCACCAAAACCACGTTTCACATATAAATTTTCTCCTGTGGCAAGTTTAAATGCCAGACAGTTTAAAAAGGACAAACAATTGATCCTTTCATCATAAAAATCACTTGGGAAAAAAGAAAAGATTGATGATTACTTGTAACAGCAGACAAGTTGGATAATCTAGTATTTTTATTATACTGTATCTTTAGTTGATAGAAGGTGCTTTTTTCTGCTATTAGGAGTCTCAACTTCACATATTTTATTACCGTAACAAAAATGTGCATGTTTTTAGAAGAACAGAAAACAGGTAATCTCAATTCTCCTTATGGAACAATGATAAATTAAAGATAAACAGAACCAACCAACATATAATAGTGTTTGAGCTACTTGGTAAAAATGGGTATTAGATTGTATTTTGTTTCTGCACTTCTATATTTACAAACAGTTAAAAGTATTTCACTTAACTTCAGTCACCATAAACTTAAGAAAAAGCTTAGGGGCAACAGGCTGCATTTCATTTCTCATATCATACTAAGTATGGGGATAGCAGCTCCCTTCTAAACAATGACAATACAGTCTGTTTTTTCTTCTTGCGTACTAAATAGACCACAATTTCATTTCTTGGCATATATTTTCCATCATTTATTAACATAATGTATTTAAGAACTGAACGACTAGCAAATTAATTAATTCACTACTTTGTATGTGTAAATATACACACATATATATTTAAAGTATACTTAAAAAAAAAAAAAAAAAGTCCTTTTCTGCAACCACATTTCCCTGGCAGTTCCTTTTTCCCTCTAAGGTAAAATAACTTGTCTTATATAAAACTAAAAAACTCCTGTTTTTGTGTTTTTCCAAGGAATATAGGAAGTCTGTGAAGGTAAAATTTAATTTCACAACACAGTGCCCAGTCCTCATCCCTTCAAGATGATTATCCGATAGGATGGATCAAGGGTAGTTCCAAAATCCAATGTTTAGGTAGTGTTTGGATCCGCTTTTTTCCCTAAACTGAAGATAACAGCAATCACCATACAATTGTCATCGTACAGACTGGATATCTGTTAAAGATTCATGCCTTAAAATGAGAAATTCTACACAGAAATATTATAGTTTGAATTCTGTTCTAGGTATCAGAAAAATTAAAATTTTACTGCTTCCATACATGCCATGGATTTGGTTTGTAAAAATTGTCAAAATCAGCCAACTATTTACACTAAAAAAAAAAAAGACTTATTTTTTTAATATAAGAACCTCAATTCTGTAGTCAGTCTGTCATAAACCTTTATTTCTACAGCTTAAGCAGTAAGACTTGCTAAAGAAGCAACCCAACATCCTCTATTCTTGTCAGATGCTCAGCCTCTGGACTGAGTAAATAATGAATGAAAGTCTCCAAGTGGTTTTGTCTGTAATACAGAAAAATAATAGCAATATCATAAAGGATTTTTTATATAATGCACAGCCTCATATAAAAAGATTCCTACGGAATAAGCATAATGTATTATGAATTTTGAATGCAGATAAAGTCTGAAAATTCTACTTTTTATAAAATAATTTCTCAAAAAAAGACACAAAAAACACATTATGCTCACAACAGACATGCTAACAAACAAACCAACTCTGAAATCCTTATAAATTAAAAAATCCATCTTTTTCAAGGAAGCATTGAAATATTTTCTCCCATATAAATTCACCTTTGCATTTAACTTCAGAGTGATCAGATGTTGTCGACCACATGAGTCTTCAGCTTTTAGCTTGATTGTGGTAAGACTAGTATCCACATATGCAACTCTACAAGAGAAAAGAAAACTCTAACAGTATTTTAAGAATTACAGCTTGAAAGGTCTGCAATACTCTTATTAGTCTGTTACAAATATTAATCAGAGGAAGTCCTATATGCCAACCATTTCTGCTGTTCTAGATTTACTGCTGTTAATACACCAGTCTACTGCTTAATGCAGTCATATATCTTTGGGTTATTTACAATGTGTGTCAAGGCTCATGCTGTGGTCAGTGAGCGCTATGTTTCAGTTTTCCATCACTGGAACCTTTGACATGCACAGCATGTTCCTGTCAGCCTCTACTTATGTACACATTAAACTTCCTGTCAAATCTTTGATCCATTTCTGCAGTTTCTTACAGTATGAGACGTTTATGCTCTTGATTTGCTTTTCTCTTCAATGAAGTTCTCTTTTATTATCAATATTATTATTGTGGAAAATTCAGTGGATATTGCTTCATATTCTGAAATTGATTTTCTACAGAAAAGAGTACTGGAACAGGTACAAAATGAGTTATTTATAATGATTTGCCTTTGTTTCATGACAGTTTTACACAGTATAAATGCACCCAAGCAAGTAGCAAGTATATACTAAATGTAAATAAGTTTTAAAACTTATGACATAATCACTGACTTTTTGTTTAAGATGTCACTGATTTGTGCTTCCCACAACAATGAAGATGAATACAATTGTAAAATACATTGCTGTAATGAAATACGTTCTGCTGAGTAGCTTCAGCAACTGCCAAAAAGGTTCAAACTTCTATTTTAAAAATATATTTATCAGTGAACTGGATATTTTGACATTTTTACTATACCATTCTTGTGTAAAGATAAAAAGCAGTCTAAGATTATTGCACAGCTTATCACCCAGACTGATGGAAAGGCCCATCAGAGTTCAAAGCAAGCATCTGCTTGCTGACCTAAGTAACATTTTTTTTTTTATTTTTTATTTTTTTAAACTATTACATACTAGCCCAGTCACTTTGGCCAGCACGCTGGGACAAATGGTTCTCTTTCAGGAGAAACTGGATACACAGTTGTAGAAGTCTATACAAGAAAAAGTAGACCTGCACCAAAAGCCATGCACATTCCTAGGCAAGAAGCAGAAAGAAGAAAGTCATCTCCACAAACACACAGCCTCAACATGAGGGAACCGAAAAATACATATGGAAAAAGCTATCGTGGTAGTAAATAGGGAAAGAGATATTATTTCACATTTCATGCTGAATAATTTTAATGCGATATTAAATTGTCCTACAGTTTCCTGAGAGTATTTTGACAATCCTTTTTCCAACAACAGTTTAAAGAAATAGAAGTCTTGATAAAACTGCAGTCAATCAAACACAATTTATTTAGAGAGAACTATGGCATTCCTCCTCTAAGTGGAAAAATCATTACTCCCACCTCGCTCAAACTTTACCTCAAAATTATATCACAAAGTTTTATAAAGATAAGAAACTAATTATAACACACTCCTCCATCTACTGTTGCAGATGGGGTTGAGAAATGCCCAGAAAGAAAATTCATTGCTGGTCTTCCTTCTTCTCAACAGACTGTAAAAAGCAACAAACTGCCTCTGGGGACTGAAGGAGGATTCAAATTTCCATTTAGGACAGAAAAAAAGAACTCGGCAGCTCAGTGGCTACTTGTTCTGCAACATCACTCTACCAATCTTTGGATAAGAAAAGATGAAAAAGTGAGTTCTGTAGCACTGGAGAAAGTTGGACAACTCTGTAAAAGTCATATGAATGTCTTACGAGTGTATAATAAAAGAAGGAACTGTTTAGATAGGTGATATTTCAGCTATATAAACCTTTATTCCTTAGTAGGCTCCATCATTTTATCATGTATAAAAGAATGGAATGACCATAAAGATGGAAAGCCTCAGTTAAATCTCCAAAGTACTGTAATTCAGCATAACACACAAATGGTATGTCATGGAGGCACATGACAAGGCAGGATTCCTTGGAAAGGGATGAGGCAAAAGAAGATACAATCTATGAAAAAAACTTGGCAAGTATCAAGCAGAAATCAAAATGTCATTGAGACCTGAGAAAATTTGGATCATGACTCACACCATGGACTCCAGAGATGCTAGCAACATTTATGCACCCACATGAGGGTAGCGAGTCCTACCAATGTTTAATAGTCAAGAATCTACCTTCCTGAGGCACTGTCATGGACTCAGCTAGTCAGATTATGAGATAAAGGAAAAGCTTTTTTAGTATTACTGTTGCTTCATATGTACCTTCTCCCACCTCAACTAATTACGTTTGCACCAGGATTTTTTGATCTGCTTAAAATGAAGGAAGAATTCTTCTTTGAATTCCCCAGCTGTTAGGAGGGCAGCACTTGGTGGAGGAAATTTGGTAAAACTTTAAAACTTATCCAACTAGGATTTTTGTGTACAAGTATTTGAATATGACACAATGTGTGCCCCACACTTAAATTAGGTCAAAGAATTAAGTTTTCCATATCACAGAGGAAGTGATGTCTAATCACAGCAGCCAGCCAATTTGCAACCTTCATTACTGCTTTTACTTTCAATGGTTATGGAGGAAAGACGAGTAAAATCATTCCAGGTACTATACGCAATTTGTGCTTGAGAAACTTCACATTTCTTAGATTACTTATTTGAACACACTAAATTTGTGCTATCCTTATAAGCTTCTTTAATCACTTCAGAGATAAGGGACTACATCCTATTGCTTCGATTCTCTTTCAAACAAAAATTTTTCAAGATGAATTTGGATGCAGTCAGATTTGGATTGGCTTCCAGCATGACACAAAACTCACAAGGAAAAAGCCTGGGGTCCACAACAAGCCACTTTTTTCTTTTCTTTTCCTAAAAGGAATAGTAATAAAGCCAGAGGCTTCTCAAGGTGTGAGCAGTGATTGAGGCTTCTTGGCAGTAAGAAGGCTTAGTTTCCTGCTGAAAGACCATACCGACATGTTTTTAATCTGCAAACACACAACACCTGCAACCCCAAATCAGTCTAGGTTGAAGCCTTTTCTGCAGTCCATTACATTTTTAATTAGAGGTGTAACAGGCTAATACACTTCAAATCATCTCTTTTTTAATTAGAGGTGTAACTTGCTAATATACTTCAAATCATCTCTCTAGATTATTCTCCCTCCAACTCATCATAAAGCAGATACTATCCCTTATATAAAGCTTAGCCCCTTTAATAATCAACCCCCCACCCCCAAAATTAAATAGTGACTATCACTAACACAAGTAAATCAAGAGATGTACATTTACTGAATTACGTGACTGTGCTGGACAAAAGTGCAACATAAGCTGTGTGTCTACACGAAAATCATCTTGATCTAGAGAACACATTCTGTCTTAGAAGCATGCTGTCTGATAAAGCACTGAGGTTTTTTTAATAGCAAACTACTGAATATTTTGTATGCATAGCAGGTCAGAAATACTGTTTTTGAGATAAGCTACTAAATCGTATTTCAGAAGTGTATTATATTTAGCTATATACACAATTTATACATTGAACTATATATGTACTATATTTATATATTCAATTATAAATATAGTACACTAACATACTTACATTTTCAATTATATTTATGTTGATCTGTTTTCCTGGCATGGGCTTTTTAGAGGATTTTTTTGGGTGTGGGGAGCAAGCAGCAGGCATGATTCAGAACTTATTTCCCATGTGTTTAACTAATATTCTCACACTCAGGTCTGAGAAATTTGAAAAGAATAATGGATATCACTGAAAAGCTTCAGCTGATTTATCAAGGATGCTTTAAATCTTTAAATAAAAGTGGGTGTTCAAAGCAAATTCCCACTTAATGTTGATTACACATGATTTATTTATACACAATTCAGGTGAGAAAACTCAAAAACTATTCTTCAACACCAGGCTTTTTTAAATTTTTATTTCATGTAGTAAAACAAACACTTGTTAAATCACTGTTGAAGACTAAGGTAAAAGTAGATTTGTCTTGTTGAAAGCTGCAAAAGCAGACTTACTTTCAGTTTACAGCATGTAAAACAAAACTTCTCATTCAAAACTCTGTCTTACACAAACTTTCATCTTTGCTTATTGAAAGAAGGCACCCAAATTAGTTCTATATTATCAGTAAAACTAAACACAGCCTACGAATATGTTTCCTTCATGCCTCCCTATATAGCAACTGCTTTCAACTCCATAAAAGTCTCCTGGAGCTTCTAGTAAAAGTCAGCAAAAAGAGGAAGCACTGCAGACTTCTGAAAAATTTCCACATGGACCTTGAGTACTTGATCACAACTCTGTGTTCCTTCAGGTTTCTACAAGAAACTTGTTTCCCTGTGTAGGGATGTCAAATTAAGTTTGTTCAATGAGCTTATCTGAGGGTATACTGGACTGTGAATAATATAGTATGTTTGAATGCATTCAAGACCCTAATGAGAAGGTTCTCAGAAGTAGCTACATGTACATTTCTTTCCTCAACAAAAGCAAATATCCATTGCTAATTTGACATTCGTTCCCATGGTATTAAAATGACAGTTCTAGTGTGGATGAGAAGACTCACTTCTAGTTTTTAAACTTCCACTTTTGTTTGACAGATGCTGAATTTTTACTACAGCATTTACCCTCTCCGAAACCTCTTCTTGAGTGCACTGGGCCTACACACCCAAGTGACATAATTTACATTCTACTTGTGCAGTAACCAATCCTCCCCAAAAGGGAGGCACCTCCCTCAAACACCAAACATGGTCTCCCTGCACAGCTGAATCAAGAAAACCTTTTGGAGACTAAGGAATGCTTTTCATTAGCCCTTATTTCTTTGATCTGTTTGAATCCATCTGGGTAGCAAGAAACATGGTAAGTTTCTCTTTGTGGGTTTCACAAACAGCTGTTTTATAGTTCTGGAATTACAGTTTTCCAAGATCTTCTCTACATTTTTTTTTAATCTAGATTTACCTTTTTGTGGATTAATTATGTTTTCACTTTGTCTAAGGAGGCCCTTGCGCTATGAAGATAGAACTGTTTCTTTAAAAATTATTATAGATCTAAAAAAACATATGAACAGAACTTTTATAACTTAGTTATAACTGACTCCATAATCACATCACTGTTACCCTTCACTACACAACAGAAATACCCAAAATACTATAGAAGTTATGGAAAAAGAACTACAAACGTTTTATTGCATATGTTTACTATGCCAATAGTAATAGGTCAAAGAAAAATCGATTCCTTAGTAGTAGCCTCTCACCTTTCAGCAGTTACTTGATACTGAAAATATCCTGTCAGTTGATACAGGTTTTTTTGTTTTTTAAATGAAAAAAACAGCTGTCTTTTAAAACAAGATAGGCTTCTGAATAAGATAAATTAACTACACAAGTTATGTTTAATATGTTGGATCCATGTATACAAAAGAACAGAGTATTTTAGAGATAATCTCTAAATAAAGTAACAAAATAAACATACTTATTCCAACCCAGTATTTCTAGATCTCTGACAAGACAGGAGTAGTATTCTGGTGGTCGTGGTATATGCAGCTCTTCTGTATTCTTTAAAGCAATTTCCTGTTTAAAAGAACATTAAAAACATCATTAAAGGAGATTTCAATATTTTTGCATCTATTTAGTCATGTGATTTTCACAATTCATTCAAAAATATTAAGCTTATGTAAAATTAACTGTACACTGCATTTGTTTTGTTATAGCCTCCAGCTAAAGCAGACAAAAGCTGTTTGGTAAATTACTTCAGATACTGCTAATGAAAACATCTGCAATTTAAAAAAAACACAGATGTTGACAACATAGTCTTCAGATGCAAATATCAAACGTGCCTCTTTTTCAAGCTAATAAATTTGAAGCCAAGCATCTTGTCTGAAAGAACATTTTAAAAGAAGGTTCTGTGAAGCCCACAGCTGTTTCCTGAGCATCACAGCCACAAAAGCAGACACATACATGAAATCCCCCATGTTATCCTTAAGCAACTGTATACCACTTAATATAATCAATCAAAAAATACTCAATTTCTCAGTTTTAATACAATAGGATCCCAGAGAATAAGTTCTGGTATAGACACTTACCAGGTATGTTATAAAGGCTCAAAAAAGTTTTATGAAAAAGGTAATACCAGATTACAGAGACAAAACAAACAATATGTTCCACATTTTCATGTTGTGCTACTTGTTCTTGAAAAGTGTGCTTTGGTTAAAATTATGGTTACAGGTCATATAAAGTGAGAGCTGTTTCCAAAGCTACAGTGATTATTAATGATGACTTCCAAGAGCAACTATCAGTGCCACTCAGTCTCAGTGTAGCCTTGTGCTAAGAGATGGCTCAACAATTAAAATAAACAAAGAAATGGCAGGGGGCAGGGAAAATAAAAAAAAAAAGGAAACAAGAGAGGACAAGAGAAGCACAGCTTAACTGACACGAAAAACACTGAAACGTCACGATGAACAAGGTTTTCTTCATTATTACTAAACTGAACCCTGCACCGAGATAAACAGTGAAAGTGAAATCATAAAATGAAAAAAATGGGTATTCCAACAGGATATAATGAACAATTTTTCACTATGATGACAAAGTTTTAAACTTTGAAAATAAAATAATAAAAATGTCAAGAAATTTCAAGAAAAAAAATCTGTAATGCAATTAGCAAAATATTTGTTATTACAATTGCTGTGACCAACTTCAAGGTATCTGCTTTAATATTTTAGACTTTTTGACACGTCTTCATATAATAAGGTAAACTTTATGATATTTATTCATATAAGGTAAACTTGATGATTTAGTTAAGAACTAACAAATTATTTTCTGTTGTTTGTATACACAGATAATACTGAAATTACAATAAAACAATAAATTATAATTTAAATAAAATAAATTTAAAATAATGCCAGTATAACTATCCTTTCTCCCCAGTTTGTCCTCTACTACTATTTTGTGCGCTCAGGTTCACTTCATGGTATGAAACACTTTACTATTTTGAATGAATTATACTTCCTCTGCAGTGTCATTTTCTGAGGTCTAATGTATCCAGGCAAATAGACTGGAACAACTATTGTGAAATACTCCAAAACAGCACCACGTAGACATTTTTATGTCCTATTCCAAGTGCCTTTGCCTGCTTCAGCATAATCCAGTTTGGCAGGAATTGAACCAGTACTGAAGAAAGGTATTCCTATTGTAGAGCAGTAGTATAACACTACGAGAGTATTTTTGTTGTTGTTTTGAATAAAACTTAGTGTTTTATTTCTAAGTTAAGTAGGTTGTAAGCAAGTATTCTTTGCAGAGAAGGCTTGTATAATAGTATTTTAGCAACAGACATGAAATGGTCAGTTTCATGCTGTTAACTGAAGACTTTGCTCTTCTTCTAAACCCACAGATTAGAAACTCTTAACAGAAAATACACACAAATCTCTGTAATATTAAAGAAAAAGTTTTCTACATTTATTCATCAAGTTCTCACACTTGTGAAAACACATTGAGCAATCCACTGGTAGTGTGTAATCCCCTTGTATTATTATAAGCCCTTTTTTTTTTTTTTTAAACATCCAGACAACACCAAGAATTCCTAGAAAATCATTGTAAAGAGGCTAGCTCTATGCTGAACATATTGAGATCACTTGCTCAAATCTTATTTTTTTCTGCAACAGTCCAATTTCCAAAGAGTACAGTCGCTTAACATCTTAAAGGATATTTATACAAGCATTATGTGAACAGCATACATGCATAATCCCCTATGAAAATAAATATATATATATATATATCCATCTATTAAATGGTAAACTGTAAAAAAAAAAAAAAAAACCACAGTAAAACCTAAAGCTATGAGAACAACCCTTCTCCCACACACATGTTCTGTCACTTACCAAAATAGTTTTCAGCTCCACCATAAAACTGACAAGATCTGGACAGCTGTGCAGCCTCTGGAGGAAACAGAAGAACACAGCATCAGTGCATTTTCATCTCTTAACTTTTAATGGTAAATAATTTCCATCTACTTTTCTGGTATCAAGCCACTAAAAGAAAGAAAAAAAACAAAACAATACAGCAATTAAAGAACAAAACTCCCAGAACACAGGGAGCTTCAGTGAAAATTTTCTGCCACCTTTATCAAATAATGTCACATAACAAATTAATAAAGTTTGTGAAGACTTTACACTTCATGTATTTACAAAGACATTTATGAATACTTCAGTCTTCATCAGTGAGAAGAGAGGCTTTTGCATCACTCAGAAGGGTTTTTGGTTAAATTTTCTTTAAGAACTCTCCAGACCCATTTGCTTTCAGATCCTGCACATGTTTAACGGATCCCTATCCATCTTCAAATGCAGCAGATATTTACACTTCACTTTCTTCAGCTCTCTACCTTTGGTTACTCTATAGTCACAACCCTTGTTCTACAAAGGGATGCACAGTCCGTGAGATAGTTTCTCAACCAGCACATGTGGCAAAGATGCCTTCTTAAAAACAAAGTATTTTTCATGACTGGAGTGCTGTTGTATCCTTGCTCTGAAGTTTCATGTGGACACAGAGATTTAACTTAGATTTCTTGACTGCCTGCAACACAGAATGAGCTGGATAAATCAGTAATTCACGTGATTTCTCCTCCATGTATTATGAATAGTTTATAAAGAATTCTATACATCTATATATGTAAAAAAGGAGAAAAAAATCTGTTTCTAATTGAGATGTTAAAGAAAATTCCAGTAAGATGTCATCTGCAATTTATTAAAAAAAAATTCTATCCTAATCTTCAAAAAAAAAAAACCAACCCAAAACAAAAAAACACTACTAAAAAAAATATTAAATGTAAGTATTTTCTAAATACTATCTATCTCGCTTCACATTAGCCTGCAAATACTCAGGCATTTCAAAATAGCAAATCTTGGCTATGCAGCGAAAGGAGAATTCTTTAACACTTAAAATAGGTGCATGAGTACTAGCATTTTACAATCATTATACATATACATTTAACAGAATTGGTTTTAAAAGTAGCATACCTGCTTTAAAATATGCCGATATCCATGCAGTATCTTCTTTAGTTGCCAGCTACACTCTATCCTAGACAAACAGTACTTTGTATTCATTTTAAATTAACAGTACATGATTTTTAGAAAGGATCAGAAAGTCTGGTGTCCAACAACATAAGTTTTTCTTTAAAAACCACAAAGGAAGTAAACCATACTTTAAAATTTCTTTGAGCTCTCATATTCAAAGTTATTTAAAATTTTCAAATGTCAGTACCCATGGCCCATTAAAAATTAAGCAGACATTTACCTATAAAAACCTTTATTCTTTGCTGAAAACAACAACATAATTCTTGCAAGCTAATATGACTTCATAAAATATACCAATATTTAAAAATGGTATCCTGAAAATGTCGAAGTTACCTATAATGCAGTTTTAACTACCTGACCTAGAATGTAATTAAGCTGTCTAATACCACAACCGTTCGGTTTACAGCAGGGTGGCCTAGGTAGAAGCACAGAACACAAAGATGCCTGAACACCTGCATGTCTACACACAAGCCCCTCCCAAGACCCCCAACATTACTCTGACAAACAACCCCACCACTAAGAACAGGGGTTTTAAAGTTCAGTAACAGTGTAATAACCAGAAAAAGAAAATTATGGTTAGTGCAGCTTTTTTAACTTCAAGTAAGTCATTGCTTTAATTTATAACTTTGCGCTGAATTGAAATGGTGACATATAAATGATATATAAATGACATATAAATAGTCTGATTTAAATGAACATTTCCCCCAAGTACATTGGTTTATATATAAATATAACCAATTAATTCCAACAGGTTTCAAACTTAATTAACAACAAAATATTTTGATGTGGGCAACACTTATTATCAGCGTTTATTAACACTGATGCTGTACAATTTTGTTGCAAGGTTAAGTTGAAACCAGTAAAAGTTAATTACCAATACTCGTACTGGGAAAAAAAATACTAACTCAATTTCATATCCATCACTGCTTTTATCAAAATAAGCTTGGTTTCATATCTCCTTACACATTTTTTTTCTCTGTAAAACTATCTTACCTTGCATTTTTCAGTTGAAAATCTATTGGTAGCAGTATCCGGATATGGAAGTCTCTACCCTTAAAAATAAGCATTTAGTTAATAGGAAGGCAAGCAAAGAAAAACAGTTAGAAACTTGAGGGAAATATTCCCCATAGTATCAACTACAAAGCAAGAAAGTTTCTCGTCTGACTTTCGGGAATATTATTCAGAATTTCTTCATTTAGAAAAAAAGCAGCATGAGTGACAGGTAGGAATAATCCTGTTTTTAATTCTGAAGTTGAAATACTCTTGACCTCTGTAACTCACAATACTCAGTAAGAACTCTTCAGCACATCGCATTTTATAAAGCAAAAATAATAAGCTTTAGAAGAAAAACACTATCCAAACGTGGACAAAACCAAGAAATATACTTTAAGCCAAGTCATACTGAAGTATATGAAAGTCTGTCTTTGACTCAAGTAAAAGAGCAGACACTTGCCACAAAAGTACTACACTAAAAAAGAACTCGGGCACTGATTCACAAAACATTTTGTGCCAGGATTTAGAAACCATAAACTCAACTAAGTTATGTTTCGTTGCAACTATGTTAACTACATTAACACATTTTTCTTCTTGTGCAATCCTTATGATGCAGCTCCTAAACACCATCCACTTGTCTTTTCAGTAATTATCCTGATTTGTGATCCTCCCTCTACTTTCTTACAGTATGATCAAAATAGGACTGAAAGAAAGAAGGTTTGAGAGGGTTTAACACCTCCCTGAAATGAAGAAGGCGCTTATCTTAAAACTTTTATTTCAGGGTGTTTCATCTCAGTGTACCTTGAGTTACATCCACAGACTCTTGAGATTTCTCCAGCAGAAAGGTATGAACAAAAACAGGTTCCCTGTTATGATAAAATGACCAGTTCTCTAATGTTTTATCTCTGCTTCAGCAAGGCCTTCCTTCAATACTGTCTCCCCTAACATCCTCCTGAAGAAGGATGAGCTGAGCGGACAGTGAGGCGGACTGAAAGCTGGCACAAGTGCCCCCGGGCAGGACTAAGTCCAGCTGGAAGCCAGTGATCAGTGGTGTGCGTCAGGGGTCAGTCCTAGGGCCAGCACCATTTAACCTTCGTTAGTGACCTGGAGGACAGGGCAGGGCACACTCGGCAAGTCTGCAGAGGGCACAAAATTTGAGAGAGCAGTTGATACATGATGTGGTCATGCTGCCATGCAGAGGGATGCGATAGGTTAGGGAAACGAGGTGACGGGAACCTCACAGACCAACAAAGGAAAGTGACAAGCCCTTTAGCAGGAGAGGATTTAAGCCCATGCACCAACACATGGGGGAGGCTGACCAGCTAGAGAGGTCCCAGCAGACACCAAGCCGACCCTGCACCAAAGGGCCTCCTGTACTGCGTCAGGTCAAGGAGGGCAATGCCTCCCCTCTGCTCTGCAGTGAGGAGTGGCCCCTGGAGCACTGGGTCCTCAGCTGCACCCCCAGTACAAGAGGGACAGAGGCATATTGGAGCTAGTCCAGGGAAGAGCAGTGAAGGTGATTTAAGAGCCAGAAGTATCTCTCAAACAAGGAGCTGAGGGAGCTGGGACTGTTTAGCCCAGGGAAGAAAAGGGATGAAACTTGCCAATAAATACAAACACCTGATGAAGGAGGAGTAAAGAAAGTGAAGCCAGGCTCTTCTGAGTGACACACACTGAAAGGATGAGGGGCAGCATGTAGAAGTTGAAATACAGGAAGTCTCACTTAAATGCAATGAAAAAAAATATTAACAGTGAGGGTAGTGCAATGCTGGAACAGGTTGCCTGAGAGACTGTGGAATCTCCACACTTGGAGTTACTCAAAAAACAGATGTACATGTGCTCCTTTCTGTGATTCTCATAGGCAAAACCAAAGTATCTGCTTCAGAGATGAATCCAGCTCACTGGCATATCAGTAGCTCCCAAACTCATTCAAAGCTAGTGCTAAACACCCTTAAACTAAGAACCTCAAACTTTGCTACCTTATGGTGTTAGCCCTGACCAAAACCCACACCTGGGAGCAGACGCTCATGCTTACATCTTGACCTCAGCGTTAAAGCCAGGACACGTCCTAACGCAAAGCATGTTAAAACTGCAGCCGTGAGCAGCGCACACGTAAACGCACACTCACAAGATGCACTGGAAGAGTTAGATGAAAGACTTTCCTGAGTCCTGACTGCAAAGCTACATTTTTGTGCATGCAAGTGTGCCACTGCCCAGCTTCTGACTTTTATTTTCACAGGAAGAAAACGCACGTTTTCTTCCCCTCAAACCCCGGGCTAAGCCCCAGCTCCGGCCTCGCCCCAGGCCCGGCAGCTTTCCGCCCAGCACCGTGCCGCAGCGGGGCCGGCCCGGTCTCCTCGCGGGGTAACGGCCGCCGAGCCGCGGTACCTGCGCGGTGACGAAGCCCTCGTAGGCCGTCCTGTCCCGCTTCTGAGGCAGCAGCAGCGGGCACTGGCGGAGCAGGGCCGCCGAGCCCGCCATATCGCGCCGTGTCGCGCCGTATCGTGCCGCACCGCCCCTCGGCCGCCGTTCGAACGCGGCCGCCGCCGGCAGCGCCCCGCCCCCAGCATGGCGCAGGCGCCACATGGGGGGGGCGGGAGGCGGCGCAGGCGCGGCCGTTTGGGCGGGAAGGGCAGTTAGGCGGGCGCGTGCCGGCCTTTGGGGACCTGAGGGGGGCCCGGCGCTGAGAGGCCCCGGTGCTGAGGAGGGCGGCTTCTTGGCGGAGCAGCCCGCGGTGCCGCCCGAGGCAGGCAAGGCAAGGCAAGGCAAGGCGAGGGATCAGTTTGAGATTTTTTATACGTATTTCGAGAGATCCTAAGGCCTTGCGGTCAGCTAAAGCTGTGGAAAAGTGTGGAAGGCTCAGCAAGGTGTCGAGGAGGCAGTGTTGGCAGGAGCTCGGCCGCTCCAGGCCCAGGAAAGAAGTGGCTGCAAGTTTTTTCTCCAGCAGCTCATAGAATCATAGAATCGTAGAATATCCTGAGTTGGAAGGGACCCATAAGGATCATTTAGTCCAACTCCTGGCACCACACAGGTCTACCCAAAATTTTAGACCATGTGACTAAGTGCACAGTCCAAATGCTTCTTAAACTCTGACAGGTTTGGTGCAGTGACTACTTCCCTGAGGAGCCTGTTCCAGTGTGCGACCACCCTCTCAGTGAAGAACCTCTCCCTGATGTCTAGCCTAATCCTCCCCTGTCTCAGCTTGACACCATTGCTGCAGGTCCTATCACTGGTGACCAAGGAGAATTGGTCGGTGCCTTCCCCTCCACTCCCCATTGTGAGGAAGCTGTAGGCCGCGATGAGGTCTCCCTTCAGCCTCCTCTTCTCTAGGCTGAACAGGCCAAGTGACCTCAGCTGCTCCTCGTAACGTCTTCCCCTCTAGTCCCTTCACCATCTTCGTCGCCCTCCTCTGGACACTCTCCAACAGTTTTACACCCTTTTTGTACTGTGGAGCCCGGAACTGCACACAGTACTCGAGGTGAGGCTGCACCAGCGCAGAGTAGAGCGGGACAATCCCTTCCCTCGACCGACTAGCGATGCCGTGCTTGATGCATCCCAGGATCCGGTTGGCCCTCCTGGCTGCCAGGGCACACTGCTGGCTCATATTCAACTTGCTGTCAACCACAACCCCCAGATCCCTCTCTGCGGGGCTGCTCTCCAGCATCTCGTTGCCCAGTCTGTACGTCAGCTGCCAGCGGCTCTCTTTCTGCAGGGCTGGGAGAGAAGTGAAAGAAGTGTTTGTACCCCTAGGTCTTGGGCACTTACCTTGGGAGAGCTGTACGCGGGGGTTGCTTGGAAATAAATCTGTGAAAAGGGGTCATGCTTTGAACTCCCTTAATTCTTACAGCATTGTAGTGGCTCTTAGAAGTCCTGCCGCTACATGGGGGCAAGGAGTGAAGATGAGGCCTTGCTTGTTCATTTGAGATAGATGTTAAAAATCAGTTGTGTTCCTTCTGTATGCTGGCAAACTGCCAGTCCTTTATGTAAATTCTCCCAACGATTTGCCCAAGCATCAGGTGTACTGCGCACAAACAGAGAGGTGGAAGCAGGATCCTAAGATTCGCCATTTAAATTCTTTGTAGTAAATGTTTTAAGAATATGTGCTAATGAAAGTTTATAACGTACGCTGGTTAACACGATTTTACATTTTGCAACTGTCACCGATTAGTTCCAGACTTTCAGCAAATTACCAGTTACTGAGAAAGACGTGTTCTAGCAGTTCAGTTCTTTGTAAGAACAAAGGGTTGCTCTGGTAGTCATTTTTTGTTCTCTTTCAGAGAACTCTGGACAATGTAAGATTCAGTTAGCAAGTCAACAAAAAAAAGGTTTTGAGTATATGCACAAACAGGTTTTAAATACTGTAACATTAATCTGTATGCCCATAGTTTGCTCCCTAAAGCTGTTCATATCCATTTTTCTACCCAGCGTGGCTCACCTTGAGCATTTAAGTTAATGCTTCATAGTTAATAAATAATACAAAGGATGCAATTAACTCAAAATATTCAAATACTCAAATTCAAAAACTCAAAATATTTCTTGAGCTGTTTTATCTCAGTATCTATTATACTAGAAGTTACCTTATTTAGTTGGAAATATGTCTATGCTTTATGAAGTACAAAGATTTCTTAATTACACCAAATGCAAAACTGAAGACAATTCTTTTTGTCCTTTTGGCCATGTTTATCTTAGTGTCTAACATTAAAACAAATGTCAAGCTGCTCTAGCCAAGTGCAATTACAGATTAATATGTCTAAATAAAACAAAATATAATATCAGAACCTAAAGTTATATTAGTACAGGGATCCAGAGAGCAATTACAATCATTAACTTCCTCTGAGTATACGTTACACTTTTCTTATAAAAAGCAGTTTAGCCTACAAGAAGCATCATGTTTCTTTGATCTGGCACACAGACCTTAGCATTTTAAAAACAGGAAAGTAACAAGATAACAGCAAGAAAGATGCATGACAGATACCCTTCTTACAGCAAAGGAGTCCTGGTTTGATCTTTCAGCCACAGGTCACCTTTGCTAATCATTGTTTCCCTGAAGAATCATAAAAGATGTTATTAATTTTTTGTCCATTCAAATACAGTATTCAGTCAATTAATATTATTAGGAATAAAAAAAAAAAAAAGACTTAAGTGGCAAAATACACAGTATGAAGACCAAACACTTGAAAGCAATAATCTCTGAATATTTAATAGGCTAGGTTTTGTTAGTAAAATTATTCCACAAACAGAGACAGCAAGTATGTTCACAAAAGACAATTCATGCAAAACCACTTAGTAACCTAAGAAAATGACATGATTTCCATGAATTATTTTTAAGCTTAATTTTGTTTTATTTAATGGTATTATGAAAGGCAGGAAAATAACAGTGCATTACTCTCCATGTTAGTATCTCCAACATAAACCAATCAATTTTACATGATGCAAAATTGCTAATACTGTTATTGCTGTCCTTCATCATAACTCAGTGTCATTTTATTCGTCTTGCCCCTAAGATATGACCTGTGTATATCCCCACCTTTTTCCACAAGTCCCCTGAGTGACAGAATCTCATCCTAATCCCATTTCCATTTAGATGTTACAGAAAAGCGTCTGTAGATCTCAGAGGAAGTAATCATAATGGAAAGATAATAATATGTTTATGAAATCTGGATTTTATAATAGCAAATTGAAAAATTACAATAGTATTTCAAGCCAGTGAAGGTCAATGTTACTAAGAGTGTAAAGCTGTCAATCAAGTGTTTTCAAACTTTCACAGTCAGGCTGTATTTTAATACATAACTGTTTCAGAGAGCACCTCTCTTCTGAGGCAATTCCTCTGCTACCTGGTGATCACGTAAATCTGGTGGCAACAGTTGTAATGATGCCTTTTTTCACTGAAGTCAGAACAACTCGATAGTCTAAAAGCTATGCCAGAAGTGTAAGTATCTGTATCTGATCAGAACCCACTGACGAACGGTGAAACTTAACCAAGGTCCTGGGCAAAAAACTAGTATTTAAACTCTGTCCTCAGCGGATTAAGGGGTTTTCCTCTCTTAAGCTTCAGTTTTTCACTGCTTGAAAGCACAACGCAGACACAGTAGCAGCCATTGGGACTAGATTGAACTTTCTGTGACTAAACCATCAGGCTGTGTTTGTGATTTGAAAGAGGTTTTCTTGTACATCTCCAGCTGAATGGCTGGCTCATTGTTGTGAAAGATACTTCTGTTCTTCCCTTCACCCTGTTCCTGGCCGTGCAGCCCCTTCTCACCTACACCCATTCCAGTTCCTGATTTCCTTGTAAACTGGATTTGTTTGTTTGCTGATCAAAAACTGATCACTTTTTTCATGATTTTGTTTTAGGCTGGCCTGGCTTGCTGAAGCTGCGATGCAAGCACTAGAGCTAACATGAAGAAAGCATCAGGAGGACACATCCACAAGCTGCACTACTCTCTTTGGAAATAGCGAGGTCTTAGATCAGCCACTAAGAAGAGCACAGGTGAGAACCACCAGGCTTCCCATAATACCACAGTCCTAATCCACTGCCTGCTATTGGCAGTTTGCACGTATCCCCCTTGCTTTGTTTTACGCACAAAATTTTTGCTACAAAATATTTCTAGTGATTAGTGTAGAGTTGTCTTACATTATACTTTATTTCTGGGTATTTAAAATCATTTTACATGGTTAAGTAAGCAGTGGATATTTTAAAATGTCTTAGGTCTAGAGGGCTATCAAAGCTCACATTCATCTTCGTACATATATACAAAATCTTGGCACTCTGTTTGGCAGATGACCCAGTGAAATGACTGATGTATAAACATTAATGCATTCACATAAATTAACTTCTGTGCATAAAGTACAGACACTTTAAGCCCAATTACATCGTCTCGAATTGTACAAATACTCCCTTTGCAGGCAGTGGCAACACCAGAAGTTGAAGCCAATCCATATGTTGTATTGATTCTAAAGACACAAGAGTATACAGTTAATCCCTTTCCAACCTTGCAGAGCACAAACTCTTGGAGATCTTCCAAGCAGCCAGATGAAAGTTGCCTTTCAGAACCAGGGAATGTATGTTGTTAGAGATTCCAAAAGATTCTGGGCCAAAATCTGGCCTTGCTTTTGTAGGTGTCAACTGAGAATATTTCAGTGGAGGTGTGTATATATATACATCAATGTAAATATAAAACCGATCATTATGTTGCAAGACAGAGTCTAATGCTAATGTCCTAAGAAAATCAAATTGTAGATGAAAACATTGTGTTGTACCAGCTAGAAGTTTATGACCCCAAAAATATTTGACAGACACTTCATGATAGCTTTGATCCAGTTTAGAATCCTCAGATTTCAGTGTAGCTGAATCAAAGCAGCACTGAGGTTGAAGTGTTAGTAAATGACATTGTATTCCTATTGTGTTAAGATGCATTGTTGACTGGCTATGTCCCAACCCTAGTGTGCATTGTGATCAGTGTTTTCTAGCACAATAAGATAAAAATGCTCATATTATCCAAAATGAGCATGGTCGTGAAGACAGAGACATATTGCTGATCATTGTTTGTCCTATATTTTCAAGGCTTCTTCACAATGAGTTTAGAAAGCTTACATAATGAAAGTAAATTTTGAAGTGAAACTAAGTGTTTTTATAGATTTCAAGGTGAAATAAGAATAGTATACCAAAAAAAAAAAAAGTATACCAAACACTAATTTTAAGAACACTAAGGTCAGAAAGGTTGCCTAGTACATTACAAATGTCCTTAATTACTTTTAATTCTTGAACCATTTGAAAGAGTTGCCTGAAAACTCACAGAAAATCCAGCCATTTTTCATAGATAGCAGTCTGTAAATCAGGGCAAATCCATTCTGTGTCTTAGAAAGAAAGTTGAATACTTACTATTCTGTCTAAATTTAGAGTTGAATGTGATCAGGGCCTTAGAAATTCATTGTATCTGCATGTGCACCTTAGGAAGAAAGGTAGTGTTTGTCTAGATTGTTTTTCAAGCCAGTATATGCGACTCTAGTGCTTTTATGGAAAGCAAAAAGTTTACATTATCCACTTTATTACATTCAACTTTATAATAGTTTTAAGTAAATGCATAAGGAGAGCAGACTATAAAAGTAGAGACAACACTGTGCAGAAATTAGGAAGAAAAAAGAAAAATACATAATGTATGATGTAAAAAGTCAACAGATAAAGAAAATTAAAAGGATTTTACTAGAGAAAAACAATTTCATTTTATTGTAAAGCTCTAAATGAATAAAATAAAGTCTTTGAATGTGAAGATGATTAAAAAGACAAAATCATTAGCTAAAGATATTTACAAGTTTAGACTTTCATTTTGATTGTAATTTTAATTAGCTGGACACTGGGGGGGATGAAAATGAAAGCCTACATCATCTACTTACTCTTTAAATTGCATTCCACCTTAATTTTCTGCTCTTCAGTTCTTAATTTTCCTCTATTTTTGTTCTAAGTAATCCGGTTATCAGAATAAAGTGATTTTCTCTCAGCCAGGTTTAACATTCAGTGTTTGAGTCTGTGAACCAAAAGTTCACCCCACTGCTTCAATTTTTATTCTTTCAATAGCAGAAACTCTCCAGGAAACTTTTCCAGTCTTTTGTCTGTACAGCAGGGTTCTTTATGTACACATGACAGTTATGTAGCTAATAACAAAGGATTCTATTTTAAAAATAATTACATTCCATTTACACAGTTTCCCACAGAATTTACTCATAAAATGCAGGATGCACCAAAAGATTAAATGCCATTTTCCTGTTCATTAAAGCCATTTTTCTAAATGTAGTTGAGTTATTTGCTTTTTTGTCTTGGAAGAACCACATACCCAAGAAGTGGTTAGAGTCAGTTTATTCTTAAACAAAAGAGCTAATTACATTTAGGGTTTGTCTGCAGCGTACATTTAACTTGCAGATTTGCATCCTAATCTCAGTCCATGGCCAGATACTGCTTTCTGAAACAGCACTGCTGGATGCTGAGGTCATTGTTGACCTCTAACTGTCCTTTCTATGCCAAAAATGGCTTCCTCAAGTGGTTTGTCTAGGTGAAGAAACACAGTGGATCCTGCTTCTGGCAGAGCCATCCAAATTGATTTAAATACTTGATTAAAGTGATTGAAGAAGATTATGATGCCTTTTCCAAAAAAACTCTGGAAACAGAAATCCAGAGCTGAGACAGGTGCTGCAGGTATGTGAGCAACAGTCTAGTTAGCGTGTGAATGTCTGTCTATGTGAAGGATTCCTCACTGTTTTTGCCTTGCCCTGAACACTTCATGTTGTCCAGTAATATGGGATTCTTCTGCAAGTTGACTTGTAGGATGACTTGTGTTGCCCCACAAGGAAGAGCTGTGGAAAGGGTATAAAGGGCCTATTAACACGTTAGGGTGTTAATCTGCACTGAAAATGGGTTTTATAGAAGAGGGAGCAAACCTATATTTCAGCCCATGACCTAGCCAGATTAGCTGATCTGAGCTAGAAGTATCTACACTGCAACTGATGTTTTCTTTTAAAGGTCAGCAGAGGAGTTAATACTTTTTTTCAGTAAGTACTTGCTCCTTTCCAAATAATTTCTCTTAGGAACAATTCAGTCCCGAGAGTTGTTATATACTGTTATTATAGTACATGATTAGTTTTAGCTGGCTAAAAATCGGCAAGCATAGTTTGATCTTGACAAGATCATTTCATCTCATTGTTTAAAAGCAGTTCACTCACAGGCCCCCATTTCAGGGAAGAACACAGATAGTCACTCAGGCCCTTTCTGGAAGATGGTTTATACTGAATATATAAAATCTTCAGTGTAACCTACAAATAAGCTTTCTTTTTAGTGTCATTTTAGTTCAGATCAACAATGTGCTTTTGAACCAAATCTCTGAGCGTCCCTATATTCTGTACTTTGATTCACATCACGGTGTAGTATTGAAGCACATGAACTAAATACCCTTTGGATTACACTCAAGTAGACAATGCTGTGATGCACCCCAGATGCAAATGAGCATTCAGTCAATTGAATATGACTACCACTAGTCTAAAGTTAAAAAAAAAAAAAAAAAGGAAAAGTGGCATGGACATCACACCTTCATTACCACATATTTTGCTTTGTTACCACTCCTCCTGGTTTGCGAATGCTGCTAATGTGGGCGTAAGTTTAAGTATCATCTACCTCAAATTCAGCACCTCCCTATTTCTGGTGGTACTCATCTCCATTTTATAGAATTAGATGTTCATCACGTAGTCACCCTCTCCCAGCTATCTCTAATAAGTTCAGAACTCTGCCAAAATACAGTTGTCTGTTCCCTGGGCAGAACAGTCAATTGCAAGTGTTACATTTAAAACCAAAGGTCCAATTACAGGACCGATTTATGATCTCAGTTGAGCCAATATAAATCTGATATAGTTCATTGACTTTAACCTGACTGCAGTAGCTTTATTCCCGGTTTGCTCATGTGTAATAAAATTGAGTTCAGACAATGGCTTTGATCATTACTTTTTAAAGAATTAACTAGTAACCTAAGTTGCAATACAGAGTCCTTCCACCTTTGAAGCAAGACTTCATAATTATCACTTCTGGGTCAAAAGCATATATTCAGTCCACTGGTGCTTCAAGGAAGTGAAGTGTCTAAGGATTTTGCATAAAGAATTGTGAGGTGGGCACGTGGAGATACTAACAAAGCCGTCTAGAAATGAGGACTGGTCATCTGATAGGGTACGCACACACACACTACACAGAAATGCAAAAAGAAAAAAAAAGAAAAAAAAAAGCTCTACCCAAAATAATAGATAAGGTTAATTTAGTTTACACAGGTGTGCTGTGGAAGTATTATGAATTTTTGAGGCTTTCAGTTGGCCAGGTTTGGTGGAATTCTCCAAAGGAGGGGTTCACTATGCAGAATCTGCAAAGGCTATGTTTCTGCAGACTGAGTATTTTCAACACCCAAATAGAGAATAGGCATTTTAGAGTGTCAGTGCTTCCAGTGCTTCCATCCTATTCTGGGGGGGGGCACATACGGTAACTTAGCACTGTCAAGCTAATGTCTGTATAGCAGGAACACAACCCTTCAAAAGTTATTTAAAGCACTTAACAATAGGCTCTTGCTCTGTATTACTCAGCAGAAGAGCCTGTCTGTCTTTTGTGACTAATGCAATTTAGCAAGGCAAATCTCTGTAGACAAAATTTAGATTTTTTTCCCCTAGTTATTTATTCCTTATTCCTGTAGAAGCATGGAAAATTTCTGGGTGTAACATTAGATATGTAATAGAAACTTCAATACAGTTTAAAAGAACAAAATGCAAACAACAAAAAAAATCCCATAGATTGGAAGAAAATCCCATCGCATTTTTGTGCATTTTTCAGAATGTGGTTTAAAAACCCAGGTAGGCACATATGGCTCCATAGCATGCCATGCTATTGAATAAGCAAGTCACTTTTTAAACAGAACTTAAAATATTTTTTCAAGTTTTAGGGAAAGAGTTCCCTAAAAGATGCTAGATATTTAGCATTTATATCATCTTTCCTCTCCTGCTATTGTTATTTTTTTCATGTTCTTTATCTTCTATCTTTCTGGAATTTCATTAACATTAGTACACATTTTAACTTTTTTTTTTTAAAGAACTTTTTGTAGCTCAGGTATCTTAGATGTTGGCAATAATTCAACATCAGTACTATTTTTAGTTTTTCCACCGTATTCTTGGCATTTTCTCAGAGTCCAGGGAGTAGTTTGTATTTCAGTGTTTCCCAGTGCTTTAAAAACTAGCAGAAATCTGTCAAAGGAAAGATACAGCAGCAGAGCTCTCTTCTGAGCTCTCACAACCAGCCTAGTCCCCTGCTTCCTCTGATAACTATTTGTGAGCTGCCAGAAAAGAAAGGAGCATACTGTCATGGATGACTTGCTTATGTTAAACAGTCCAGTTGAAGTATGATTAGCCATTCCCCATTTTCAAAAAAGAAGAGTCACTTGAGAAGATATTTAAGTAAACATATAGTTTGGGAATTTATTTCAGAGTTCTCCAGGTCCAGCTTCCTCAGGGGAGCTCTGATCTAGAATTCTTTAAGATTTATGGAGATCCCACTTTACTGTATTGAGCTTTATTTTTGTCAAATTAACAGAAAATGCAAATGAAGAAACACTCTACTCAGTCACCTGCTGCAAAATAGCTACAGATAACTGATTTTCAGAGTCAGTGACTAACTTACATAGGAACAAATGACTAACTTCAGACAGCAAATGCTAGATCTAATAAAGCATGTGGGGACTTAAGGCATGATTAAAACAGAATTCAGACGCCTAAATGTAAACTGACATAACATAGCCTATATTAAGTATATAACAAATAAACATGCATCAACTAAAGGTGAAATTCGTAACATTGAACAAAGTTTTCTTACCTAAGAGTCAGACTCTTCTACAATGCAATCTCACACAGTACTATCAACTTCTGAACGTATGGTAGCCCTGGGTTTATCTTTGCATCTTTGAATGCTTTGAATTAGTCTCAGGTACAGGAATTACAGAAAGAAAACATGCAGAGACACAACTTTTTGAAGAAACAACAAAACTAAAACAGGTTTAGAGAATTATCCATCAAATTACATTTTTAAGAGTGGCTATTAAAATGTTGATGACAAACTATAAGATGATGAGTCAGGGACACTAAACAACCGAATGCATGGGTTCTACAAGATATTACACTAAGTACTAAAAATTTCACTTTATAACCCAGTGTGATTAAATAGCATACTGCTGAAAATGCAGATGTTATACTACTATACTTAAAAAAAAAGCCTTTTAAAGTTGTTTCTAATTAAGTCATGAAAGATCACAAAGAAAAGGGAGGGAGGCTTTGCTAAGAGTGTAGCCATATGGAAGGACTAGGTTTTGAGGGTGATCTTTGAAGTTTCATTCTTCAAACTACGTGGCCTTGAAGCCACTGAGAGCTTAAAAGACCTGACGGTGAAACTGGGAAATGTTGCAGTTCTGTTGTACTACTCATTAATGAGTGTGAGCTGCTTATAAGGAAGCATTATTATTAAGGAAAATCTGTTTTTAGAATGACCTTGGACTCATATTTCCAAGGTAGCTAAAGAGAAAGTAGCATTCACAGAACTAAAGATTCTTGCCAGCTATGTAACATTCAAATCTCAGTTAAGCACGTTTTAAAACGGTAGTGATGGTGATAGAAAAAGTCAAATATTCCACCTACTTTTCAAAACAGAGCTTTTAATATAAAATGAAGCATGAGGAAGGACAGCAGGGTTTATGAAAGCAATCATTTGTATATGGGATTTTTTTTTTGATAATCCTGACTTCTTAGGCATTAGGCAAGAAACTCTGAACTAAAGAAAAGTTTGAGCTTTCTGTTTATGTTTTATATGCGTTAGAAGCTCATGTCAATAAGTATTAAAATACTCCATAACACATTTGAGATTGCACATCTTGCTTAATACCAAAAAAAATCAGTAAGGATACCTCTGTAATAGTGTCTTCTGTATTCCAAAGGCTTTTCTTCTGCCATTCAACTCACTGTCATGATTTTTTGTCTGAAGAAAGCTCTTAACCATAGCAAATTATGGATGAATATCTTCAGGTATGGGAACAAGCCCATCAGTCTTTATCAGCTCTCCTTTTTCTGGGGTATTCCATCCATACATGTAAATCCATTTTTAGAGGGTCAGGTCTGGGTCTTTTTCACTATTTTCTTCTACATAACTAAATTCTGGGCTGACCAAGAAGTGTGTTTCTGTTCAGTCTAATGTTCTGTGTCCCTTACAGAAATCAAACATCCTGATTTGGGAGCTGATCATCTTCACTTCTCAGCAGGTCAGTAGTTATTACCTGATTCCACTCTGTCCACATCCTCCAATATATGAGTCAAGACATTCATAAAAATCAGGCGCTGGTGGAATTGTGAAACATACGCATTCTTACGCACTTCTTCTGAAAAAAGAGTTGAAGGAACAAATTCTTTATAGTGTTGGTGTTGCAGGCTCCTTAGCTGATATCCCAAACTAAATGCTCTCTTGCATTTTTGAGTTCTGGATGCAATCTCTTCACCTAATCTTCTAGGGAGCTATTTTAGGTAGATTGCATTATTCATGTCTTTCTTATCTCTGAAGTTCTTGTATTTTTTGTTTGTTTGTTTTAGTACAATGACTGTAATATTAACCCAGCTAGCAGTGTCTGAATTGACACAAAATGATCCAGCCTTCTGGTGGAGTTCAACTTGTATTCTGTCTCTGAATGTTACATGGGATTTATGTGGAACATCTACTTCAGAAAGCACGTTGGCTCCTATAGCGGTGTGATACATTATAGATTTAATGCAGCCCAATCCATTAAAAGCTTCATCAGTTTCATTAACTGTAGTTTGTACATCCATTGTGGAAGACAAATTTGTTTGATCATATGCATTTGTAGTTAGCTGTTATATCTAAGAATGTTTCCCCTTCCACTCTTTTTAACTCTAACATCCCCTCTGTAGAGAGAACAGTTTGGCTTCATCTCCTGAACATTTTGTTTTCTCACTTTATTTGAGCATTGTGTGGCTGTTGGTTTTTCTTCATATTTTTACCATTATTACATTTCACATACCTCTCCAAACATGTAGCCTTTATTTCTAGCATTGCAAACTAGTATTTCAAGGGTCTGGTTTGAATATTTACATAGAAACAGAATAATTAACTCCATTTCTTCATAGCCATCTAAACTTGGCTCTCTGAGTGTATCCCCAGGCATGTCATTTGCTTTTGTAAATTTCAAATTTTTTTGCTGGACAAAGAACAATTTGTAAAATCATAACGATATATAGTAAGATGTTCATTCTCCAAACAAGTACATGGAAACCGAAATTAATCAGATCTTTTTTATTTTCACAAGATTTTTTAATATTTAGATAGTCTATGTTTATTTAAAATGTTGTTATAGTATGTTTTTTCTAGAGTTTCCATTTTTCATTAAATGAAAAATATCCGCGATCATTCTCATATGCCTCTAGATTTTTTTATAAAGAGCAAATAATTTTATAGGGAAATAAAAGACCTGAAAAAGATAGAATCTTCCTCACAATACATTTTAGCTGCAATTAAAAAGCAAAAATGAATAAAATTGTTTTGGTCCAGTCTTTTGAAAGTTCCATGTGTGGGCTGTCATCTAGAATATTCTGCATTTTCATGTTCATATGCAAACCACTGTTTAGTGATCTTTTCATGATGCTGATTTTAAAAAGAAATACTTCTGTACCAAGATCTTTCTAGGGTAGATCAATATTTCTTTGATTTTGTTTTTTAATTATTCAGCATTTTCCAGCTATTTCTGGTTGCATGGAAATATACAACAGGTTTTGGAACATTCTGGCCCTATGACTTGCAACAGTGTAGATGATTTCTCTCCCTTCTGATGTTTTTCTACAGTACTTCTTCCAGGAGAATGCTTCAACTGCTTCTGGGGTTGCAGAGTTCCTTCCAGGATGAAGAACAGTAGTAAGTTCATTTGGTCTACTTTTCCAAGATTCCATTTATTTCTGACACTACATAATTAGAACAAGTGGTGATTAAAAACTCTCCCCAAAACTAATCTCCTGCTTTGATTCAGAAACTTGGATCAAGGTCATGACAAGCTATACTCCTCTCACATCTCATACTGACTCTAATGGATCCTGGACAAAATTCTAGAGTTGATAAACCTTAAAAAGGCCTGTCTTCCAGGACAGTGTAAGTTTTCCCCTTTTAAAAGACAAAACAAAACAGAAATACCAATCATTTAAACAGAAATTCATTGCAAAAATTAGCTATGTTCAAGATAGGCATCCTAAAACATTTGATATTTTAAATCTATGGTAAATTCCAAGAGCATTTTTACTGTCCTCTGTACATTACCTCCTTTGGACCATTTGCCTTTCAAAGGACTAGTAAACCTTAATTTTCTTTAGCAGCTTTGAATGGATTTTTATTGTTTCTTACCATAGCCTTTCAACTCTAGTAATTTGAAAACTAAATATGAACTGCAAAACTCAATCAATTCTGTAGTATTCTTTTAATATCAATTTTTATATAATTAGCCCCCAAAATGTGTTCAATTACTGACAATTATTCTTATGCACTTTGAGGGACAACACTAATTTCACACTTAGCAGCATTTTAAAAGGAAGGTGATTCAAACACTATAGAAAAAAGTTCCTCTCTCAAGAGCTGCATAGCATTATTGCAGTCTTTATGAGAAAAATATGATTCCATTGTAGTACAATACCAGAATTCAGATTTTACAAAAACACGCAAGTATATGCCGATTACGTTTGTCAGGTGATTCATGTTAATACTCTTACAATGCTAACTAGGTCTATTATAAGCATGGTTGTGTACTTTTTACACCAGTAAAATTATGGGAAAATCCACAGAAATTGATAGGCCAGATTAAGACTAATGATTAGAGGTATGTAATCAGAATCTCTTACTTACGGATTCCTTTCTTTTAAATTGCCTGACAGGTATTAGAAGCATCCATTTTGGTATTTAAGGAGGTTAAAACAATATACCTACAAGGTATTTTACAGCCATACACAAGCCCTTATCTGCATTCTAAATCAGTTTGTATCTGCAAGCTAGTTCCAAGCCTGAGTCCATACACTAATCTTAATGTGTTGCAGAGCTTGTGCTAATAGACCCAATTTCATAGCTTGCTTTTTAGATGGGGCTCAACTCTCCACTGAAGTGCCCAGCACAGAGGTGACCTGCCTTTAATCAGCTGAAATTATGGGTGAAAAAAAATGATGTATTTTTGCAAAAAAAATTCCACACCTGTAGTTGCTCTATCCAACAGTGGGAAGTAAAGTAGAATATGAAGTACAATAGCATTTAATTTCACATTGACACCATGCATGTAATGCACTGTGCTATGTGATGCTTAGCCATTTGTTGTACCCCATGAACTCTTTTTTCCCCAGTGAAAAGCCCTAACAGGTTGGCTCTAGAACACAGGACAGAGTTTGGCTGTGCTTCTTTATGCTTTAATGCAATTGGTAGTGTGAACAGTAATGAAAAAAATGTACAATCAGAAGGGCAAATGCCATCCTTGGGTTTTCTCATATGCAGGTATATGACGTGTGTGTAGGACATTGACTGGTATTAGCAACATCTAATAAAAGACTGTTTAAATGTAATAGACTGCAAATTGTAAACTTGTAAAATATTACTATATAGCTTTAGTTTTAGGATAATGGCAAATTGCTGAGAAATCTGTGCCTCTTGTGAGTACAAGCTGCTAAGGAGTCCTTCTGAGCTGTGTTTTGAAACTATTGCAAAGAAATAACGTAGAAAACATGAGGTTGTAATCATCCCATAAGAAGACCATTTACATTCCCTGAACTTCATCTTATGCTATGTCAGAAGAGGAAATAATGTTGTGGTGAAGAGGAAAGGTGTGTGTTAAGAATTTGTGTCCCTAAGAGAGTAACAGCATCTGGAAAGAGGGACCAATGGGCAAGGCACCTCTGTGCTGCTTCAAGCGATACCATATTTATAGGCTGAATGAATGAGCTCTGTTCTCCGAAAATGTTCATACCTGTCTGGCCTCCAGCTAAATGGAGTGTAAGGCAGATACCAGACAAGCAGCAACTTCCAGAAGCTGCCTTAGCGTTCAATCTCAGATATTTCTAATACACTTTCATATCAAACCCTGGTGATCTCGAACTGTTTCAAGGTACATTCCCTCAGTTTATAAAATCATACGTTTTCTCATCTATCCAGCCTATTCTTTTTCTCTGTCCACTAAGAAAACATGTGGAAAGGATTGGTGATATCATTATGGAGCTATGGTAATGATTTACAGCTTCTGTTTCAGAGAGGTCATTGCAACTATCAGTCACTTTGTAAGGACAGATTATTTTTGTTATATCTATGTTGTTGTTGGACTCTTTGATGGATCTTGTGGCAATTGGACATTCTATTTATTTATGTGCATATTTTTAAAAGGTTGTCAGTAGAGCCGTGAGCATTGACTGGGTACTCTTATTATAGAGTAGTAAAAATCCAAATAAAGAAATAAATCAAATGACACCTTCCTCAAATGAGAATTACAAAATGGAGCCAACAGATATTGATAAGTAGCAGTCTTCAGAATATCTACTAAATTATCTAGTATGTGCTATGAAGTTTAAGCACAGAAGACATGAAAACAGAAGAGTTATTGTTAAAACAGCACGCAGACACTTAACAACAAAAATAACAACCTTTTGTTGGCAAATGACAGCCAATCTTAGCTCTAGTGTATATCTCAATGATATGAAGTAAAGTCATAGGATAAATAAAATGATACACATTGCAACTTCCCAAACACTCTCTGAATAGCTGAAGAATAAAGACTAGTAGCTAAATTCCTGCAAAGGATAGATACAAGGTTATTTTATTTTAAACATAAACTTCAAATACAGTCCTACAAGCACCGTTAGGTGTAGTGCTTTTGTTGTTAAGATTTCAGTTTTCACTCCAATTTCAGGTGAAAAGCTGCTTTAAACCTCTATAATCATGATGTTAAGGTGAATCAAAGCTAGTCCATGGTACTAAGTGTGATAACCAGTTGCAGGTTTTGCGGGATCTTGTAGTGGGTTGGTTGACATATTTTGCAGAAAGCTGAGGTATATCTTCTCACCCTTTTATGGCATACTAGTGCTATTATATGTCACCAGGAAGAAAGTTAGAATATTATAAAACCATAGGAGTCAACTGGATCATGCCAGTGACTTCTCAGGGAATGTGAATGGCAACACAAGAATGTAATAATAAAAGGAAGCCCCAGATCATGCTTAGTCAGCAGCACTGGAAAAAAAAAAAAAGTCTAGCTTGGGGAAAAGAGGTGCACCTTGAGGACATACGTAAATTATGACTCAGAGGTTAAGTAGGATCTGTCTTTGGGGAAAAGAGGAACTGTGCATGTATAAACCCATCTTTGAAAAGTATATTAAAATGTGTCCTAGTCCAAAGCCCACTGAAGACCATCATTTTTTTTCTGCTGACTTGTGAGTCTTTGGATAATTTTCTTGGAGGTGACACAGTCAGCCTCAGAAGCTCAGAAATAAGACTGTGGAAAAGTATGATTTCTGCAGTATTCCACAGTTTGTATAGATACAGTATTGAAAACAATCTCAGTGCTGTTAGCAATGCTTAACAATCCACAACTTTCCAGCAGTAGTTATCCTCCCCAAAGTGAATAATGTCTATACGAATTAGGGGAAAAAGTATTTATAACACACACTGTATTGACTCTGACAAGAGCTTTTGTAATTTAGCAGATATCTAGTATGCATTTTAAAATTAGGTCACTCTAATCTAGCTAATTGCAGTATTTTTTAGCATGGTAGACCAATCCAAACTACTATGTGAATAATGTCTTTTTTAAAATTTAGCTAAACATTTTATGTATTTACTTACATAAGAGTTCTCTAAGGATATGTTTTACTGGTTCACATAGCCTCAACAAACATTTTAAAGCTGAAAAACTGAAATATAAAATTCACAGAGTGTAAAAGGTCTGAATAAAACTGCCAGAGCACAGAATCTCATAGCGAAGACTGAAGTTGTATTGTGAACTCATCCGCTTTTGTTTACCTATCGCAGTGCTTTTGGTATATATCAAAACAATATGTACAGCAATACCTAGATACAACACAGTGAGTTAATAATGGAGCTTCAGTCTTAACTGTGAATTCCCGTGCATTAGTTTGTATATTGCCGATATAGATGGGGCTTTGTGGTTTAATGCATCGCAGCACATAGAGTGTCAGCTGGAAATCCATTTCACAGTTGTGGAACAATATACAGAATACAATGAACCCATTCCCACCTTCCCATTCCTTTCTTACAGTAGGAAGCCAACATTTAGAAACCCATAGCAAACAAACACCTGCTAAGCATAAATCACAGGCATGAACACAGCACTGGACAAGTTCAGGGAGATATGATGGGAGAAAAATCCATGAAGAACCTTAATATTCATTAGGAAAACCTAACATTTATTTCACAAACTGACAGGTGGCCAGCAAATCGACTTCAGAACAGCCATAAAGAGAGAACTGGTTATTATGCTAGTAAAATTTAAACAGCAGAGCTTTTTAATAAGCTGCTCTCTGTTAGGAGTACACTGAGGGAACCCAAGCAGGAAAAAGCAATAATCACATCTAGCAATAACAAGAAGATCGACTAATATCCATCATAATTTTTTCCTATTTTGCTTCTGCCTATTAGCATGACAAATAGTAGAAGCAGAAGCAGCTTAACAAGATACTAAGCAAAACAGGTGCAGAAACAAAGGCATCTTCCACTTGGAGAGTCAACATTTTTCTTTGGAAAAAAAAACAAAACCAAACAAAACTTATTTGTTCTGTGCAGGTTGGAGCCTAGGTTGCCCATTGTTGTTACCCATTGTGTGATGTGTGCATTATTTTATCTCCTCCTGCAGAGTTTGGTTGTGACATACATAACACATGTGCCCATAAAGTTACCCAGAAATGCACTAAAAAGATTCAATATATGTCATAGCAAGCATATTTCTTTGTTAATTCCATAAAGACAGTCTGTAGAAGCCAAGTCTCCTACAATTTTTGTGTCCGCAGTGGGAGAAAACGGCACATTGCATGCTATCATTATCACAGAATTACAGTGTACTATGTAATACTATTACTCTTGCCAGAGAATGATAGTGGAAATGGCAATGCCCCATTACTAATGCTTAATATATGACCAATCAGAAGCTGAAAATCATATGACCAGTGGCAGCTTATGCCATCCCATCAGTTAGTAAATTGGATGCAGTTTGTCAGATGGACACAATATCCCTCCACTGTAGGTGGTCTCTGTTTCATTAGGTTTCAGATTGATGGGAGTGAACAATAATCCAAAAATGTGCAATAGGTACATCAACCTCATTTTTCATTAACAGTGCTTCCCAAACACATTGGAAGCAGGTACAAAACATAGATTTTGTTTGGCTTACTTTGATCCATGCAGAGACTATTGGGTTTCTGACTTCGCTGCTGGAGGCTTATGGTTTCGGTTCGCAGAACCTGGTACAGCAACTGGATGAGGTGTTTTTGATATAATCTAGTAATTTTGGTATGATGCAGAAATAGTGGGTGGCAAAGCTCCTTTTTTTTCTTAGGAAGTAATGAGTAACCAGCATTCTGTTTACATATGAGGCATTAGAGTTGCTAGAGCATCTTTCTAAATTACATGGTAGATGCAAGAATGGCAGTGATTTTTTTGTATTTCCCAAGAGATTAACAGATATGTTGCTGCATTTTTGCTGCTTCTAAAAGAAACTGTATTACTTAAAGTCTCTCCCAAGTTTGTTGAAATGATATACAAAGCAGCTACTAGAGTATCTTACACATATTTGGCTTACAGGGATATGTTTTTGTTCACAGTGAAATAAATTAAAGCAATATATTATGGTGCTCAAATTCTGGGTAATTGAAATTAAGGTATTTTTAAAGCAGGGTGCTTTGAACCATTGGAAATAATGTAAGATTTATAAGGATGGCAGAAAACTGATATTAGATATTACTACAGATGAGTGGGAACTGCTATCATCAGAATGGATGTAGCACCACATGCTTTCACTATCTTTGGTTGGTAGAGTTTTCCCTCTAATTTTTATATTGAAGAAGTGTACACATATTATTAAAAAGTTAAACATAGTTTTAAAAATAAAATCAAGGGTCTAAATACAATCTTATAAAGCAAATATCCATAAATTTTCTCTTATTTAAATTAGTTTTTATGTTAGCATGAATGAGTCATATTATGTAGAAGTACATATACTGTAAATCATGTAACATAAAACTATATATGTAGTCAAAATGGTCAATATGACTTGCCCGTTAGATGCCTTCCTTATCTCAATTTTACGGCAAGTTTCCATCCACAGTATTTCATTGTGTCGCTGAAAAATGTACTTCTTGGTGCTGAAGATTTAAAGAAAGCTCTTCATTTGAACAGCATGAACGTGAGCACTGTTCTGTATGGGGCTGAGGGAGGGGGATGTCTGTGTGTGCATGTATTTGGCATGAATTTATATGGAATATATTGACGCAGGGTCTCACATTATGCCATCTTTTCAACAGAATTTCTTACTATTGTTTAAGAATATCTTTTTGCTTTTATGCTTTTCTGTAGTTATCTAACATAACTGGGCAACTTTTCTTCTGAAGTTCTAAAACATGTCCGTTGCCCTGGTTTTTCAGCCTTGAGCATATCTCTTTAATAGATCACTTTCAAGATGATGATACATTGATATTCTGCTTTAATTAGTGTCATGAAAGAGAAAAAAGCCCTTCAAATGTCAATGGTTTGCAAAAGTTGTTGGAGCATCTTCTTAAAGCAAATCTGAAGAACTGGCCCTCACAATTTTTTTTTTAACTTTCACATGATCCTATTACAGGAGTTTTTTTGTAAACTCGTGTTATAAACGATTATTTTTAGTTAAGAGAAGCACCAGGAAAGATTAAAAAATGGATATAAAGACATTTTGGTTCTTGATCTTCTTTCTTCTCATCTCAACCTTTAGAAAGTCTTGCTGGAAGAACACAAGGAACAGCAGGAAGGTTTCTAACAGATCTTTGAGACCTCCTTGCAGTCAGATCCCAGGGGAGCTAGAACAGTATACCTCTGTGGTTCAAAAACTCTTTGGGCCAGAAAAAGGGGCCTTTATCTGCTGACATTTCAAACATATTCAATCAAATATTGATCTAGAAAATCAGCCACTTTTTCTCTAGCAAAGAAATTAAATTAGTGCTACCTACTGAAGATCTACAAATGGTTCTCCTGAAGATAATGATAGTACCCTAGGCTATTTGTAGGATCAAAAGTTTTTATGGACACCAAACTGATTTAATATTTTCTGTAATGCATGGAGAAAAAAGGGTGAAAGATCTGCTTGCCAATAGTAATGTGCTGGAGATTATCTCATGTGGCGAGTCCTTGCATCAAGGAGCCAGGTTTCAAATCCATCTCATCTTTGGATTAAAAGAAACAGAATGTAGCCCATTTCGCCTTACAGAAAGATTTTCATCACCAGAAACAGATGATACCTCTTATTTAAGTTGACTCAGGTAGCACATGCTCCTCTAGCTCATAAACATTCCTTTTCTCTGTTGCGTTCTGCTTTCAAGATGTCTCTTAAGTTGCTTTGAATCAAGTGAGAAGTCTCTTCTTCATACTCTGAACACTAATATATCATAAAACACATCTTGTACAATAATGGGATAAAGATCCCTTCAAAAATAATCTTAAATAGTATTATTGAAACATTTTCATCATTTGTATTATGAAAAAGGTAGTCTTTACAAAAGACTTAAGGGCTTAATAATTTAATTAGAAATTTATTCTATGAATTTACTGGAAAAAATAATGAAGCATTAGTTCTTATTGAAGCGTTTCTCAAATTCTTACCCATAAAATCATGTCTTGGGAATTTAACTACATTGACACAAGTAACTGAATTGTTACTGGCTGAATTAGTAAAGGATGGATTTTTCATTTCTCACTTCTTCACAAGAGAGAGAGAGGTATATAGATTTGATGATTTGAGATTCTGGCAGTTTAAATTTATTACTGGACCTGTATAATTGGACTAATTTTATGCACAGAGAAGAGGCATTAGGTATACATTTTGTAAATGTATGAAAGTATCTCAGAAATTTTGAAGGATTTACTTTAAAAACAGTCAGTTAAGCAGTTTAGAAGTTCCAAACTTTTCAGTTTGTGCCCATTGCCTTTTGTCCTGTTAGTGGGCACTACTGAGAAGAGTTTGGCTCCTTATTCTTCATTTGCTTCCACCAGGTATTTATGCACACTAATACGATCCTTCATGGGTCCTCTCTTCACTAGGCAGAACAGTCCCAGCTTTCTCAGCCTCCCCTCATATGAAGAGATGATCCTAAATCATCAGATGGCCAAAAAAATGAGCTTACATATCTTCAAGTTGCTTTCCAGGGAATTCAGAAGCAACAAAAAAATAATGTGCGACTTTTTCACTAGAATTTTTCTAGCAGTGATCTTGTATACAACCAATTAGCCAAAAAGAGAGAGAGACTCCTTTTAAAAGGATCCTTTGTGTAAAAATATTTCTGTTCTGCATACTGAGCTTTCAGTTGTTCCAAAAGATCCAAAAGTCACTTTTATGGAAGAAAATTCTATAACTTGGATTACTTGCAGATTACATAATTACCAGATGGATATGTTAATCCCATGTGTAACATTGTAAACCACGTTCCTGATAAAATAATAATAGATTCCTTTTAAGGGAATAGGAGAGCATCAGGATGTGGAATTAATATTAATTTAACTTAGAGGGTTAGTTTCCAATTTTAAGGAATCAGTGAAACTTTCATAGCTTCCAGTCACCTCCCTCTACTAAATCTTTAGCAAACTCAATAAATTTTCCCAGAATATTTTAGGGAGGTCAGCAAGTGGATTAAGTAATTCCCTCCATCCTCTGTTATTCATTCAATTTTTTACCTTCCAAAATATCTTTGTGCTTCAGAAAACTCATCTTGTTTCAGATAGTGGAAGGCTCCAAAGTTGCTATTAATTTCACTTTCATCTTTAGGCATAGCAGGACACCAACAGAGCAGGGTCTCATCTTTCAGGGGAAAGACAGGTAGTCCTGACATACCTGTCTACAGTCTGGTTACTTTCAGAGTAGTATTATGGCCCATTCTATAGCCCTCATTGAACTGATAACTTGCTCTCAAGGGACAGAGAACCAAGGAAATCTGCTAGTTAGAAATACAGAGAATTTTTATGTTGGAATAACTGCAAATCCTTCCTTACAGGAACAAGAAACTTAGCCTCCCAGTACTGGTAATGATTTTGCTTGCGAGACTATCCTAGGGAGCAATTACATGTCAGGTGGGGAAACAGGTTGCTTGTTTGCTTCTGAAAATGAAACCTTGCAGGGCTAAAAGATCCTCCAAGTGTGCTGAGTGTCCTCTCAAACGTAAATGACAAATAAGGGGAGCAAGCCAAACTGAAGGAATTCAATAACCCTTTCAGACAAACTTTCTAAGTAAAGACCCACACTGACACGTCCAAAGTTCTCAGAATAACAGACACTAGAATTAGTATAATATAAATACTACTTTTAAACGAACCAGATCTGGTAAGCAGAAATTGTGTTTTTCTCATTTTTTTATCTACAACAGGATGTTCCCAAACTAATTTATCTGCTAGAACTCATTGAATAAAATAAAATGTGGATAAAGCTAAACCGCTTAATCATTTTACCTTTCAAACCCTCAAAAAAGAAAATAAAATTAAGTAGTCCCAAAGCCAGAGGCACAACTAGAAATTTCATGCTCAACAAAGTTCCTGTAACTTGCAGTCAAAAAAGGTTTCCTAGTTCTTGTCATGAATCAATCTGACTAGGAGACATAAAAAGGAGGAAGAACTGAATTCTCTGTTTCCACCGTGGTAGAATTTAACATCCAAGCGCCATGATATTCTGCAGTAGGAGTGGCATAGCTTAATATTTATTAATGAACTGGAAAAAAGGGATGAGCACTGAAGTGATGAAATTTGCAGGTGACTCAAAATTATTCAGGTTAATCAAGTCCAGATAGGGTAATAAGAAGCTTCAGAAGAAAACAAACAAGTTAGGTAAATGATTGACCTGATGGCAGATTAATTCAATGTTGATATATGCAAATTAATGTACTTTGCAAGTTTTTTTTAATTTATTTTTACACCTTACTGAGTTCTAAATTAATTTTATTAAAGGAATAGGACCTAAATAGCATTGTCAAGTGTGCAATGAAGTCTTCCACCTGGCATATAGCTATAGCAGAAAATTTTGGTACAGGAAGGGACCATAATATGAAAAACTCTAATGTCATTATATCAGTTGTCCTCCACATTTAACACACCATGTACAGTCCTGGTCTCCAACTGCAAACAGAAGTTTTGCAAAATTAGAAGCAACTTAGTTATATCTGGCAAGAATGACAGAGAAGAGAAAATATTGAAACAAATGGCATCACCAGCTTTGTAGAAAGGCTTCATTAGAGACACGATAAAAAACTATGAAATAGTGTCTTGATAGGTTTTGATAGGGTCTTGTCATGTATGATAAGAACACTCAGTGAAATTTAAAGCAGAAGACGTACTTCTCAATGTGGAGCTTCTTGCTACGGGATGTTAGTTTGGCAAAAGTCAGAGAGGTATTAGACTTTTATATGAACACAGAGATCTTAAGTTAAAATTTTCAGGGTGTTCTTTTTTTTTTTTTTTTTGGTGTAACAAAGATAATGCTTCAGGAATTGCTTCCATCTATTATATAGAGAGCGTAGTCATAATTTTCTTCAGATTATTTCTTCAGGATGACAATCCCCCATTAAAAACATCTGTAGTAAGATAAATAATAGAAAAATTGAGAGATAAAGTAATAGAGAGGATAAGAGATGTTATGTAAATAGAACCTAAATGCAGGTAATGTACTTTTATACTTTCAGTATGGGTCAGCTGCGCTTTAATTATCAGCTGAATTTAGTTGAATTAGTAGACTACAAACAGGAAGTACAGAGGGCCGTAGAGCTCTCCTTGAGTTAATTTGGTAGCATACTAGTACTTTTGAAAAATGCTCTTAGTATTACTTAAGGAGAGTTTTCACTAGTTTGTGTAAGGTTGATTGCTACTGAAATTGAATACACATAAGCAATTAACAGTAAGCAGTGCTTTACTGTAGCCAGTGGAGAATCCGTATACTGCACACTGTGGTGAACATGAAGCTTAATAAATAGAAATTCCAAGGGATTTTCACAGGTTTAGTAGAGTGGTGACATATGTTATCATCTTGCTCACCACAGACTGGAATATGATTTTACACTGTCATGTCACATCGGCCCATGATAACCAGAAGTCATTTATTTCCTAAGAAAATAGTAACTGGATATGACAACCTGTGTTGCCTTGTGGTGATGTTATGGTAGTATTTACTGATAAAGTGAAGTGTAACTTGTGTCATCTTTCATATTTCTCCAGTAGAAATTCAGATCATTAGTAAGGCAAAAATAACAGTCCAGCTTTTGTATTCTTTTCTGTTTGTTTAGAAAAATAATAATAACTTCTGTCAAGGGCATAAATCTTACATTAAAATGATGT